>NW_028092495.1:0-804 GCF_014824575.4 Sturnira hondurensis | reverse complement strand
TTACTGTTGTCTGAGTCATGTCTACTTCAATAACAATGTAATGTTCATCTGCAGCCAGTACTTTCAAAACAGTCAACTCAGT
The DNA here is from genome assembly GCF_014824575.4 of Sturnira hondurensis. NCBI lineage: Eukaryota > Metazoa > Chordata > Mammalia > Chiroptera > Phyllostomidae > Sturnira > Sturnira hondurensis. Next base: position 722 of record NW_028092495.1, on the reverse strand, counting down.
TTTCATAGAAAAATGGTTGTCTTTTGCTGCTTGCAGGAATAATTACTCACATAAACAAACTTGGGAGCAAACGTTGGCTGGCTTTTTGTTAGGATTACAGCTCAGCTCTTTGTAGAGTGGTCTCCTAGGTAAGAAGTGTCAACATGCCAGGGTCTTGATCTTGTATGTCCCTTAAGTTGGGTTCGCTGTCTGCCTCCTGGAAAGGTTCAGTTTGTTTTTAATCAAAACCTCCATATTTAGCCCTGGCTGGCGTAGCTCAGTGGATTGAGCGCGGGCCTGCAAACCAGACGATCGCGGTTTGATTCCCAGTCAGGGCACATGCCTGGGTTGCAGGCCGGTTCCTTGCAGGCTAACTACCAGCAGGGGATGCACAAAAGGCAACCATACATTGATGTTCCTCTCCCTCTCTCCTTCCCCTCTAAAGATAAATAAATAAATAAAATTTAAAAAAGAAGAAGTTAGTTAGAGGAAATATTTTTTAAAAAAAAGAAAACCTCCATATTTAGTCGGGTAAGTTTTATAACTTATGCTACTTTTTATGAGTAATTTTGAACATTTTGTTCTGTGTATTTGTACATTGTTTGCTATATTCCATTACTTTTTCTATTGTTTAATGTTTCTTATGTCCATGTATATGGGCTTTTATGCTGTGAACACTTTCTCATTTTTGTTTTTTTTAGGGTTTTATTTATTTATTTTTAGAGAGAGGGGAAGGGAAAGAG
>NW_028092494.1:0-699 GCF_014824575.4 Sturnira hondurensis | reverse complement strand
GGGGGCGGGGTCAAAGAGGGACAATGGCTCTCACCGGTATCGCAGGGCAACTCAGTCGCTGGGTTGTGATGCTGCATGTGGGGGCGGGGTCAAAGAGAAGCAATGGCGTCCCGTCTGCCGTCTCCTGCCACGGCCCCCACAGGTGCGGCAGCTGCCACCATCGAGTTTCGTCCCACTGCACGCGAGTGTGCCACCGCCATCAGCCCTCGCCCCCTGGGGCCTGCGTGGTCCATCTCACTGTGCGCAAATGTGCAACCGCGGTCAGTCTGCCCCACACCCTGACTGGGTCCGGGCCACTTGCGCGCCTAGGTCTGGGGACCTGTCCTGCCCGACCCTGCTCTGCTGCTGGTTCCGCCCCTCTTACTGTCCCGGTTGAACGGTTAGTGGTTGTCAGACTTCCGTATAATTCAATTTTCTGTTTTGTGGGTGTGTCTTTTGTTCTCCAAACCTTTGTTGTATTCAGACTTGGTTGTGGGAGAAAGCACAGTGTTTCCACCTATGCCTCCATCTTGGTGGAAGTCCCTGATCCTCTAAGTCTGAAATTTTTCAAAATAAAATGTCAGGGGCAGTGAAAATAATATATTTTAACATAAGATTTACTGTATTTAAACTCTAATGTAGCAGTAAACATTAAAACGGTGTTTTGTAACATTTCTTTAAAAATTAATAGCAATAAGCCCTGACCAATGCAGCTCAGTT
>NW_028092493.1:0-631 GCF_014824575.4 Sturnira hondurensis | reverse complement strand
CTAAACCTGGGGTGGGAATAAGGGGCTCCCGGGCTAGCACGCCCCCAGCCCCGGTCCCTGCAAACACTGGTCGCTGATCCTGGAGCTCTGCCCTCTGAGCCTAGACGAGGCTGCCGATGCTGAGGGCAGCTGCTTCCGTTTGACGGGAGTTGCCCTCGGCCTCATCTGCCACTTACAACACTCACTCTGTAAACATTGGCTGCACTTCACGCGCCGGGCAGGGCCCTTAGCTGACCCTCTGAGAAGAGGATGAGGAAGGGCAGACAAGCATCGGCATCAAAGACAAACTCTGCCCCACTCCACACACTTGCCACAGATGGGCCACAGGATAAAGGCGCAGATTGGGCCACTGTCAGGAAAGCAGGTACATACGCTGTGCAACATCCACAGAGGAGAGGAACGCCCAGTGGTAAAAACGAATTACAGCTGCACACTACGACATGGATGGGTCTCGGAACATGAGTGATTAAGAGGGGAAAAAAGGAAAAGGAAAAACAAGCTAATCCCAGGAGACCATAAGGAAGGTAGAGGAAAGGATGGGGGAGAAAAGAATGTGAGCAGACATGAGACATTGGCAGCGTTCTATTTCTGGGGTCGGGTGATAGGTTTTTAGGTATCTGTTATAGTACAA
>NW_028092492.1:0-1568 GCF_014824575.4 Sturnira hondurensis | reverse complement strand
TGGTGTAGGAAACAGAAAAGCCAGTGAACTTACATGTACAAACCATGGACATAAACTAAGGGTCAGGAGAGGCTAGAGGAATGGGGGTACAGGGTGAAGAGAGGATAAAGGGAAGTAAATAATTGGGAAAACTGTAATAGCATAAACAATAAAATATATTTTAAAAATGCAGAAAACACCCCAACCCCATTCGATAGCACAAAGATGGAAATCCAGGCTGTGACTTGCTGCTGCATCTTCTTGCAGTCTGTAGTGGGGAGAAGGGAGTGGTGGATTTGCAGCCCTTTGGCCCGTACAGCGATAGAGCTGTGGGAGGGCTACAGGATCACTACCACGCAGCACCCTTTGTTTTCAGGGCCCCAGACATCAAGCAACAAGTTTTGGGCCTGATGTCTCATGGTCCAGGCAGCCCTGCCTTTGGACCATTTCCTTCCCTATCCCACCCACACAGCCACTAAGTAGGGGATCAGGACTTGTGTCCTCACTACAGGATTCTTAAAATGCATTCTGACAACCCTGCCAGTCTATGCAGTCAAAAATATTTTTATAATAATATTTAGACCTTATTTGCCATTTGATCTAGATGATTTTATAAATTTTATTTGAAGTTATTTAGTAAATAACTCTATTATTTTTCAGTTTAATTTCTCTTATAGCATAGCCTAGTATAACCCCATTAACACACAAAAAACTTTGGAGCCTATACTTATTTTGCCAGATTTATTAAGGAAAATTTGCATAGTATAACATTCACCCACTTAATATGTACAGTTTGATGATTTTAATACATTTTTATTAAAATGATGATGTAACCATCATCACATCCACTTGTGGAATATTTCCAGTCCTCCAGAAAGATTCTCTATAATATTTCAGTCAATCCCTACTTTAATCCCCACCTCTAGGCAACTACTGATCCAATTTCTGTCTCTGTATTTCTGCCTTTATAGAAACATCATATCAATGTAATCACACAACTCATAGCTTTAATTGTAGTTTTAAACTGCATATATATTACAAATGACACTGAGCATCTTTTCCATTGTTGAAATCTAATCGTTAATGTGACTGAATTTGGAGGCAGGGTCTTAGAGAGGTGATTGGCTTATGAGGGTGGAGACATTATGAATAGGATTAATACCTTTTTGAGACTCCAGAAACCTCTCTCATGTGAGGGCATGGAGAAGACAGCTGCCTATAAACCAGAAAATAGACTTTCACCAGAAAGTGAATACACCAGCATCTTGACCTTACACTTCTCATCCCCTAAAACTGTGAGAAACAAATTTCTGCTGTTTATAAACCACCTAGTCTATGGTATTTTTGTTAGAACTCCAAACAGACTAAGACAATGTCCTTTTTTGCTATCCAGATATCTTCTTCAGTGAAGCACCTACTCAAAACTTATAAATTGTACTATGACCATTGAATGTTTTCTCTTTTTATAGAATTGTAAGAGTTCTTTGGATACAAATCCTTTAACAGATATGTTTTGAAACTATTTTCTCTCTGTCTATGGGATATCTTTTAGTTTTGTTAAAACATTTTGAAAAGAAGCCAAAGACGTG
>NW_028092491.1:355730-361908 GCF_014824575.4 Sturnira hondurensis | reverse complement strand
ACAATTCATTATGTTGGGGGAATAGTGTCTGCAAGTAGGAGCCATTTTCAGTTGTTCAATAGTAACATTCATCACCAAAGCTTCTTGCCAGAACATCTAGGGTTGCTATGAGAAAATATCACTGGAGAGTTGATAAAAAAAAAATTGCCCGTTAGTTTTGAAGTAGTTTTGGCACCAAGCATTCTAAATAATTAAAGCATTGCATCAGCCTTGGAGACCATGAGTCCATTTCAAAAGGAGATAGTTGAAGTAGTTTTGATATCAAGCATTCTAAATAACTACAGCATGGCATCAGCCTTGGACACTATGAATCCATGTCGGAAAGAGATAGTGACCACAGTTGGCCATGTAAAACAGGGAATCTACTTTTCCTTCCCTGGTTTTGTGAGCCAAAGGCTGGGCTGGAGTCCAGGCATCTGTAACTAAGGCTCGTCTAAACAATACATCACCATCATTGCCTCAGTATAGCTCATGACCCCAAGGAGTAACACCTCAGAGAGACACTTGGCATGATTGTAAAAGGCTGTACATCAGCTAACAAGTCGCATTGGATTTCTAAAAAAATCGAGGGCCTTTTTTAGAGCATTTTTATGTTTATCAGCAGTATTGAATGAAAGGTACAGAGAATTTCCATATATCTTTTGTAAACATGGCCTCATATACACATGCACAGCTTCCCCCATTATCAATATCCCCTATGAGAGTAGGACATTTGTTTCCCTTGGTGAACCTACATTGGCACAGCCTAATCACCCAAGTCCATAGTTTATCTTAGGCTTCTCTCTTGGTGTTGTGCATTCTGTGAGTTTGAACAAATGTATAATGACATAAATTCATCATAATTATATTCTACAAATAGTTTCACTCTCATAATAATCTTCTGTGATCACTTATTCCTCTGCTCACCCTATCCTGGCAATCTTCATGTTGAATTATTAAATTGCAGTATAAGTAAAGGCAAATCTATCTTTTATTAGGCCATCTTTTTGAGGTCTTTACTTTGAAGGAATTTCTTGCAGGCTAAAGGTAGTGCAGACTCAAGATTCTGGAGGTTCATCTATTTATAGAGCTTTGCACCAAATCAGTAAGACAATAGAGGTGATGCATCTCGTAATTATTTTTTAGACAGATCTTTTTTCACTTGGCTATGCTTTTGAGCCCAGGCTAAATTCTGCAGAGCACAGAAATTTATGGTGTAATGCAATACTCTGAGGTCCTTAATTTTCATGCCTCTATGAACATCCACATGTCACCTTTAGTTAATATAGGTATATAAACTTAGATGAAACATTTTTATTTTATTTAAAAATTTTATTTTCTATTTTTTAATTCAGTATAGTTCAAGTATAGTTTTCTATTTTTTACCTCTTTCTCAGCCCAGCCCCCCATGCTCCCTACCTTTCTCCCATTGTCCCCTTCTTAGTTTTTGTCCATGTGTCCTTTATACTTGTTACTGCAAAGTCTTCATTTTTTCCCCTGAAATTCCATCCCCTCTCCCTTCTGGTCACTTTCAGGCTGTTCTATATTTCAGTGTCTTTGGTTATATTTTGCTTGCTTGTTTGGTTTGTAGTTTTGGTTTCTGTTCAGGTTGATATCGTGTGGTATTTGTCTTTCACCTTCTGGCTTATTTCACTCAGCATAAAGCTTTCCAGTTCCATCCATGCTATTGCAAAGGGTAGGAGCTCCTTCTTTCTTTCTGCTGCATAGAATTCCATTGTGTAAATATACCATAGTTTTTTGATCCATTCATTTACTGATGGGCACGAAGGTTGCTTCCAACTCTTGGCTATTGTAAGTTTTGCTGCTATGAACATTGATGTGCATAGGTTCTTTTGATTGGTATTTCAGGGCTCTTAAGATATAATCCTAGCAGTGGAAAATAGTCAAGACTTGGAAGCAATATAGGTGCCCGTCAGTAAATAAATGGATTGAAAAACTATGGTACATATACACAATGGAATTTTATGCTGCAGAAAGAAAGAAGGGGCTTCTACCTTTTTAAACATCGTGGATGGAACTGGAGAGCATTGTGCTAAGTTAAGTAAGCCAGGCATTGAAGGACAAATACCATATGATCTCACCTTTAACAGGATCTAAACAACAAAACAAAAAAGCAAACAAAATATTAACAAAGACACTGAAATAGACAATAGGCTGACAGTGACCAGAGGGAAGAGGGAGGGAATTTCAGGGGAAATAGGGGAGGGGTTTAGAGGAACATACAAAATGGATACATGGACAACAATTGAGAAGGGTGGAAATGGGAGGGAGAGGGGAGCATGGGGGGTGGGATTGGATGGGAGTAATAGACAGAAAACTGTACTTGAAAAATAATTAAATAAAAAATTGGAAAAAATTAAAATTAAAAAAAGGAAAAAAGGGGCATAATCATAGCAGCGGAATTGCTTGGTGAAAAGTCAGGTCCATTTTTAGTTTTCTTAGAAAATTCCATACTGTTTACACAATGGTTGTAACAGTCTGCAATCCCACCAACAGTGATCTAGGGTCCCCTCTTCCCCACACCTTCTCCAACATTTTTTGTTTGTTGCTTTGTTTATGATGGCCATTCTGACTGGTATAAAGTGGTATCTCATTGTGGTTTTAATTTGCATCTCTCTGGTAGCTAGCAATATTGAGCATCTTTCCATGTGTCTCTGTATCCTGTGTATGTCCTTCTTGGAGAAATGTCTGTTCAAGTCCCTTTTCTATTTTTAATTGGTTTAGTTGTCTTCCTAGAGTGAAGTTGTGTGAGTTTTTGTATATTTTGGAGATTAAACCCTTGTCTGAGGTATCATTGGCAAACATGTTTTTTTCCTACAGTCAGTTCCCTATTTATTTAAACACTCTTTTCTTTAGCCATCCATAAGCTTTTAATTTTGATGAGATCTCATTTGTTTATTCTTTCCTTTATTTCTTGCTTTAGGGGACATGTCAGTAAAAATGTTGCTGTGTGATATATCTGAGATTTTTCTGCTAATGTCCTCCTCTAGAACTTTAATGGTGTCACAGCTTATATTTAAGTCTATTATCCATCTCAAATTTATTTTGGTGTATGGTGTAAGTTTCTTTTTTTTTTTTTTTTTTTTGCACATAGCTGTCCAGTTCTCCCAACACCATTTGTTGAAGAGGCTACGTTTACTCCATTTTATGTTACTGCCCCCTTTGTCAAATATTAATAATCCAGAGAGAGTTGGGTTTATTTCTGGTGTCGCTGTTTAGTTCCATTGGTCTATGTGCCTGTTTTTATGCCAATACCAGGCTGTATTGACTATAGTGGCCTTGTAATAAAGTTTGGTATCAGGTATTGTGATCCTTCCTACTTTGTTCTTCTTTCTCAAAATTGCAGGTGCTATTTGGGGTCTTCTATGGTTCCATATAAATTTTTGAAGTATTTGTTCTATGTCAGTGAAATATGCCATTGATATTTTAATGGTTATTGCCTTGAATCTGTAAATAGCTTTGGGTAGTATGTACACTTTGATGATATTAATTCTTCCAATCCATGAACAGGGTATGTGTTTCCATTTGTTTGTGTCTTCTTTGGTTTCTTTCTTCAGTGTTGTGTAGTTTTCTGTATACAGTTCTTTTACTCCTTGGTTAGGTTTATTCCCAGATATATTACTTTTCTTTTTGCTATATAGAATGGGAGTTTTGTTTTCTTGATTTCTGCTTCTGCTGTTTCATTGTTAGTATACAAAAATGCCTTTGATTTCTGGATATTGACTTTGTAACCCACGGTTCTGCCAAATTTATTTATTAGTTTTTGGGTAGAGTCTATAGAATTTTCCATGTAGACTATCATGTCATCTGCAAAAAATGCCAGTTTTGTTTCCTACTTTCTGACTTGGAAGCCTTTTATTTCCTTTCTTGTCTGATTGCTGTGTCTAACACTTCAAATACTATGTTGAATAGAATTGGTCAAAGTGGACAACCTTGTCTTGTTCCTGATCTTAGTGAAAAAGATTTATTTTTTGCCCATTGAGTATGATGTTGGTTGCAGGTCTCTCAAATATGGCCTTTATTATGTTGAGGAATGTTCCCTCTATTCCCACTTTGCTGAGTGTTTTTATCATAAATGGTTGTTGTACCTTATCAAAAGCTTTTTTTCTGCATCTATTGAAATGACCATGTGGTTTTTGTCTTTGCTTTTGTTTATGTGGTGTATTACATTTACTGATTTGCGGATATTGTACCATCCTTACATCCCTGGGATGAATCCCACTTGGTCGTAGTGTATGATATTTTTGATGTATTGTTGGATGCGATTTGCCAATATTTTGTTGAGTATTTTATAGTTTATGTTCACCAGTGATATTGGCCTAAAGTTTTCTTCCTTTGCTGTGTCTTTATCTAGTTTTCGAATTAGGATGATGCTGGCTTCATAAAAAGAGTTTGAGAGTTTTCCCTCCCTTTGGATTTTTTGGAATAGTCTGTGAAGAATAGGAGTTAGCTCTTCCTTAAAAGCTTTGTAGAATTCTTCTGTGAAACCATCTGGTCCAGGGCTTTTATGTGTCACAATCTTTTTGATTACTGCTTCAATTTCATCTGCTGTTATTGGTCTCTTCATGTTTTCTGCTTCTCATTCATTGAGTTTTGGAAGATTGCATTTTTCTAGAAATTTGTCCATTTCAACTAGGTTTTCAAATTTCTTGGCATACAGTTCTTCATAGCATTTTCTTAAAATCCTTTGTATTTCTGTGGCATCAGTTGTAATCTCTCCCCTTTCATTTCTGATTGTGTTTATTTGTGTCCTGTCCTTTTCTTGATGAGCCTACTTAAAGGCTTGTCAATTTTATTTATATTTTGAAAAAAACCAACTTCGGGAGTCATTGATCCTTAAGATTGTGCTTTTAGTCTCTATGTTATTTAATTCTGCTCTGATCTTGGTTATTTCCTTCCTTCTTCTTGCTCTGGGTTGTGTTTTTTGTTGTTCCTGAAGTTCTTGTACGTGTACAGTTGGTTGATTTTTTTGAAATATTTCTATCTTTAGGTAGGCCTCTATTGCTATGAACATCCCTCTCAGGACTGCCTTCACTGTGCCCCATAAGTTTTGAGTTGATGTGAGTTCCTTTTTTTTTTTTGTTTCCAGAAAGTTTTTATTTCTTCCCTAATTTCATTCTTGATCAATTTGTTGTTTAAGAGCATACCATTCAGTCTCCATGATTTGGGGTGTTTTGGGTTTTTTTTTCCTTTGGGATTGGTTTCTAGTTTTAGTGCATTGTGGTCAGAGAAAGTGTTTGTTATGATTTCAATAGTTTAAAATTTGTTGAGGTTCGTTTTGTGTCCTATCATATGGTCTACCTTTGAAAATGTTGCATGCTCATTTGAAAAGAATGTGTATTTAGCTTTTTTGGGATGAAGGGCTCTATATATATAAGTTAATTCCATTTCATCTAGGGTTTTGTTTGATACCCCAATTTCTTTGTTGACATTTTGTTTGGAAGATCTGTGCATTTTTGACAGTGGGGTGTTAAAATCTCCTACTAAATTGTGTTGCTGTCTATATCTTTCTTGAAGTTCTCTAAGACTTTCTTTATGTTTTTGGGTGCTTCTATGTTGGGTGCATATATATTTACAATGTTTATGTCTTCTTGGTGGATTTTTTCCTTGAGTATTATAAAGTGACCTTCTGGGTCTCTCTTTATGGCTGTTTTAATGAATTTTATGCTGTCTGATATGAGAATTGCTACCACGGCTTTTTTTCTTGTCTGTTTGCTTGGAAAATTTGTTTCCAGCCTTCACTTTCAGTGTGGGTAGGTGTTTTGTCCTGAGGTCGGTCTCTTGTATGCAGCATATGTGTGGGTCATGCTTTCTTATCCATTGAGCTGTTCTCTTTTTATTGGAGCATTCAATCCATTTATATATAAGGTTATTATTGATAGGTACTTATTCATACTCATTTTTGTACCTGTGTTCCTCTGTGTCTCTCTTATTTCCTCCCTTTTCTTAAAGCTGACCTTTTAGTATTGCTTGTAGAGCTGGTTTGGTGGAGGTATATTCTTTTAGACTTCTTTTGTCTTGGAAGCTCTTTATTTGGCCTTCTATCTTGATTGAGAGCCTTACTGGATAAAGTAGCCTTGGTTGTAGGCCTCTGTTTCTCATTACTTGGAATATTTCTTGCCATTCTCTTCTTGCTTTGAGCATTTTCATTGAGAAGTCAGTAGCTAATGTTATTGGG
>NW_028092491.1:295706-351521 GCF_014824575.4 Sturnira hondurensis | reverse complement strand
GAGAGCACTGAACTTGACAGATTTGGGAGCATGTGGCCTCAGATGGACCAAACTTCTCATGAGTACCTCAGACACTGTGTAATCTGACCCTAACCTATAACTAAAGGAATCATGTACATCTATGGCTTCCTTTGATGAATAACTCACAAGCCCCTTTAATCAAAACTCCAACATACTCCGTTCCACAACTACACTCCTGTGACCTTACTAGACTGCCTGAAATTCCACCACTGAAGATTCATCTATTTAAATTAAATATGTCCTCCTTCTAAACCCCTTCCAAGTTTCTTTTAGTAATGATCTCTTCCAAAAATAATTAATATTTTTAATTATGATACATAATTTATAATTATGTATAAGTATATAGTTATACCTAAAATAAATGCATACAATTGAAAAATTAAATAGGATGCGTTAAGAGACCATCAGTATGATGGTTATCAGAGGGAAGAAGGGGTGGGGATAGTTAAGGGTAAAGGGGGTCAAATATATGGTGATGGAAGGCTTGACTTTGGGTGGTGGGCACACTGTGCACTGTACAGATGCTGTATCATTGAAATGTACTTTTGAAATCTGTATAATCTTATTAACCAATGCCACCTTGATAAGTTTAGTTTTTTTAAAAAGGTAATTTTAAAAAGGTGCATGAAGGAACACTGAGATTAAGAGCAAACTCTTCCCTTTTTTAAAAGAATCTCTTTGGGTTTTTTTCCCAGTTAACTGAGCTATAAGTGTATAAAGTGTAAGCATAAACAGAGAACAGTGCAAGTCAACATGAAGCAGGCAAGGAAAGCACCAGATCATAACCACAATGCTAGTAGTCAGGCAAGAACAACTGATACACAGCAGTGAACATCAATGGCTGTTTGGACCTGAGCTGAATCTTCTGTTTTAAATTGACTCTGGCCCTGGATGTATATAGAGTTCGATTGGTTAGAGGATTGTCTCACATGCCAAGATTACAGTCTCTATCCCCAGTCAGGACACATACAAGAGTCAACCAATGAATGCATAAGTGGGTAGAACAACAAATTCTCAAATTCTCTCTCTCCCTCTCTCTCTCAGATTCTCTCTCTCTCTCTCTCTCTCTCTGTCTCTGTCTCTGTCTCTCTCTCAATAAATAAAAGCAATAAATAAAGAAGGTATGTTAAAATTGACTCAATATCACTCCATACATGTGTTCACATTGCCTATTTTCCTGAAGAAACTAATTCTCCTGCCCAGAGTTAGGATTAAATTAACTGCACAATAAGAACATAATACCCTCTATGGGCTTTTTCTACATCAGTCCAAACTGTGAAGAAAAATTTGAAAGATCCATTCATAGTTTGTCATCAGACACCAGTGCCTTGCTCCAGAACTTCCTCACGGAATTTTTCACTTCTGCATTCCGCAGCATATAAATCGAAGAGTTGAGCAAAGGTGTTCCAAGTGTATAAAATACAGCCACCAATTTATCCACAGAGAAGGTGGTTGCAGGGTGACTGTATATAAATATGCAAGGACCAACGAACAAAACTACCACAATGACGTGGGAGACACAGGTGGAGAGGGCTTTTCTCCTCTCTTCAGCACTGAGGTTTCTCATAGAATGCAAGATGAAAATGTAGGAGAACATCAGCATGACAAAACTCACTGTACAAATGGCCCCACTGTTGGAGACCAGGAGCAGATTGATCACCTATGTGTCTGTACAAGCAAGCTGCAACAAGGGCTGCAAGTCACATAAATAGTGATGGATCGCATTGGGACCACAGAATGGTAAACTCAAGGCCAGAAAAATCTGAGCTAGAATGCACACAGGACCCCACCCAGGCCACAGGCACCAACACATTGCAGACTTGTTGACTCATGATGGTCATGTAGTGCAGGGGCTTACAGATGGCAACATAGTGGTCAAGAGCCATGAGTATCAGGATGAAGATCTTCAGACAGCCAAATAAATGGAATGAAAAGACTTGGATTAGGTACTCACTGAAAGAGATAGTGGCGTTCTTCAGAAGGGTGTCCACAATCATTCTAGGGGCTATGGAAATAGAGAAGCAGGTATCAGATAAGGACAAGTGGAAAAGAAAGAAATGACTCCCAAGTACCCGGCTGGTCCTGATAGTAGTAATAATCAGAAAGTTACCCAGCAATGTCCCCAAATAGAAAAGCAAAAAAGTGACAAACACTATTTTCTTCCTAACAGGATTTTGGGTCAACCCAAGCAGAATGAATTCAGTCACGTTATTATTCAGCTGCATGATTACATGAATGAGGATGAGGGGTGAGTATGAAATCGTTTATCTGCAAAAAAAAATAAAGAAATTAATTCATGATGTGATGTGTGATTTTATAACATATCTTAAGAAAAATAAATATTCCTCAACATAGACATTTTGGTTGTGGTTTCCTAATGTGTCATCTCAGCTTTTTGTCTCTGAACTTGTAATAACCACCTCATAGCATCCTATGAGACTCACATAAGCTTGTGAAATTTATACTTTCCTACAGTGCTCTTCAAATACAACCCTCTGGCAGCCTTTGGTGATCACTTTTTGATGAAGGAAATTCTCCTGCTCTCTAAAAGTTCCTTTTGTAGCTTTTCTTATGTTACATACTAAAATTCAGTTATATGTATGATTCCTTTACCTTTCTTTTTAAAATAAGAATCCTTGGAAGCTACATATTCTTGGGATTTTATTTTCCATAGTTCCAGACTCAATGTCTGGTACACTGTAGGCACTTCAAGTGTTTTAAATTGAACATTCTCTAGCACCTTCTACAATATCACATTTATCTGATACTTTAGTACTATTCTGATTATGGAACACATTCATATCATTAATCTACTGTAACCTTCGATCTATTATGTATGGTGAAGAGATAAACATGATCCCAAATTATAAATCCAGGGGAAAAAAATTCTGAGAGTAATTTCAAATAAGTGAGTTAATCAGATCCAGAAGCTGGAGCAGGTGTTGCAGTCTTTATGGCCATGGAAGACTGGGGGACCCTGCCACACAGAGAAATAATTACGTCAAGCATTTGACACTTTTTACACAAATTCTTGGCCTTTGAGGAATGCAAAAAAAGCTTTGACAGTGTTGATGTCCCCTGAACGTGGTGCAGGTTTTATTGCATGTCTTTGTGGATGATCACATTCACTATAAAGTGTTATGTGGTAATGTAGAATGCCCTGGTATTTTCCATGTACACAGAAGGGAATTGTTGCTGAAATATAGAGCTACTTGTGAGATAAGTCTACAAATAATTGACATAAACTTCCTTGAAGAATAATATAAATCTGTAAGGCTGCTGATAATCTTATCTATAGACATAAACAGGCAAGTGCGTTTTGTTGAAAGATAATAAGACTGAATTTTGGAAGACTTGAATTCAAGTTTTGTAAGTTGAAACTCTTAGCTGTGTGAACTGAGTCAAGTAAATGAGCACACCTCCCTTGGCTTCAGTTTGTTTCTCTCTAAAATGAGGATAATAATATGGAAATTGCCAAATTGGAACATGGATAAGTCACCTAACTCACCTAAATATCTCTGGTCAATAATAAAGCATTGATTTCATGTAAATGTATGTATCACACATCCAAAGAAACAGCTGTGGAACCTAAGCATATGCATTTTTTGTTGAGATTAGATAAAAGAATGTTCACCTTTGTTACTTCTAATAGCTCCTCAACTTTTTGAAAGGAAGAAAAATAAATGTTCCTTTTATACAAGAAGAACTGTGAGCCATAAGGAAGTTGAGAAAATAAGACCAAATGAAGAGTAATTTGAGCAACTTAAAATTTATGGGTTATCTTTGTGCCAAGAAAAAAACACAGATAGGCCATGAATTATTATTTCTTCCTTCTGTGGGGGTCTTTCTTTCTACTTTTGGTAGGTACATAATGACCAAAGGGAAAAACTCAGCAGGGATTTTCTAATTTCCCAAATATCCCTTCCCCTATATATTCTAAGAATTAATATCCTCTTTTTTTTTTTTTTTTTTTTTTTGCTTTACCGCGAGCTAAGCAAAAATAAAAGAATCCTAACATCTAAGTCCTAGGGAAAAGCCAATTTCATCCACATACATGTATGAAGAATTTCAAAACATAGCAATGAGACTCTGGAGAAAAATTTACTCTAGCAGAGGTTGTCCAACCTGTGGCCCACGAAGCTCGGAATAGGTGTGAATGCAGCCCAACACAAAATCATATATTCACCTAAAACATGATGAGATCTTTTTGTGATTACCTGCGGCAGTGTATTTAATGTGTTGCCCAAGACAACTCTTCTTCCCCGAGTGGCCCAGAAACACCAAAAGTTTGGATACCAAATGAGAAAATGGCGACGGAGTAGGACGGAGCAGATTCCAGCTCCCTTACACATGAGAGAAAATCCTGGCAGATCTACTGAAGAACAGCACTATCAACCAACAGTTCCCCAGCATTTATGAAATTGGGAGACCAGAGATTATGACAGATGCTGAGGGACCAGACAGTGGCAGGTCAGTGGGGTCTTGGAATTTGAGTGAAAAAAAAGAGGGGCAGCAGGGGCCGGTGCAACGGTCTTCAACCAGTGCTGGAGGGGTCTGGAGCCCGGGCACCCAGGGGCAGTAGGCGACCAGAGCCAGTCATCAGCTCCCTCCTTCCCCGTCTGAGCAAGGTTGGCCAACCCCTGGCAGAGACCTGTCTGCTTGAGTTAACAGACAGGGTAACAAGGACAAAGGGCCATGTTCAACTGCAAACTCTGTGGTTGCCAGCCTGGGAGAATTGAGAGGCACATTGTTGTCACTGGTCTGGCTGAGAATTGTGCTGGGCTGAGAGGCAGGCTTTGTGGAGAAGGTTTTTTTTGGAAAGTGGACTGAGGTGCTCTCTTGTGACAGCAGCTTAGCTTGCTTCCCACCCAGCCTGGCAGCGATCTAGAGGATGGGTGGAAGGATTTGAGTCCTGCCATAGGACTGAGAAGGGCCATCTCCCAGGACCCAGGCAGCCTGGCAGGTGCAAGGGCACCTGCACTCCAGTTTGGTAGCCTGCACCCCAGCCCACAGACAGGTCCTACTGCAACCAGAAAAACCGGATGGATAATTTGAAACCAACAAGGGAAGGTTTGTTTGTTTCTTTTTTGTTTTGTTTTGTTTTTTTGCGGGGGGGGGCGGTGTTCTTTTTAGTAATCTTATATTATTTAATTTTATTATTACTTTATCTTTCAATACTTTGTTCCTCTCCTTTCTTTTTTCCTCTTTTAGTCCTTCTTCATTTCTTCCCAAACATATCACTTTTTCCCTCCTTCTCCTGCCTTTTTTTCTTGTTTCTTTGTTTGTTGCTTTGTTTTCTTTTAGCCACAAGAGACACAAACAACTTGGGACTGCAAAAAGACCAGAGTGAGTCCCAAAGAGGGGGCATCTCAACAATAGAGACAGAGAGACAAATTTTACTTTGCTATAGCAAAGAAGTCACAAGTTGCTGCATATTTGTATTAGTATTTTTTCACTAATCTCACTTATTTTATATTTTAACAGTATCTTTGTATTCCTCCTCTTTCTGTATAGGCTTCTTAGTCTTGGCTGGTTATATTGTATTATTTGACAGGTTTCCCCTTTTCTTTCCTCCACAGTGTACTGCTATACTTCACACCACGTGTTTTCCTTGAGCACACTACCAAAAGCTCTATACACCCTATTCAGACAGATCACATAGAGTCTGTCATATGATTGTTGCTCTAATATTATTGTAAATAATAGTTGTTCTATACAACTGTAAATACTTCACAACACATCTCTCGGATCTTAGACCACTTTACAGGTTTCTGAATTCTATTACTGTAGTGATTAACCCTAGTTGCTCACAGGCTACACCTATTTATGATTCTTTACTCTCACCTTACCTCAAAATATGACCGCCCGCAACCTCACTGCTTTCTAGATCCAACTCACAAGCCTTCCCTCCTCAACAAGAGACTAATCTTTTGTCCATCCTTTCTTAAAAGTGGCAAGTTGGGTTGAAGATTACGGTTAACACTATATATAGCCAAAAGATCTTCTATCTCTTCTCTACCAGCTGTGACTGTAAATATCACAAAATATTCTTCTGTTGTGAAAAACCATTTTCACCTCCCCCTTCAACTGATCACACACACACAAACAAAAGGAGTACGTGGAAACAGAGAATATCAAGATACCTGCAGGAGACTGTAACACTTAAATTAACAGGTATTCTACCACATAAGTTCACAGCATAAACGCAGGGATCCGAACAAATCAATTTAAGAAGCTGAGGCTAGCAAGAAGAGACTCTCAAACAATGGGAAGACAAAGAAACAATCCCCAAATGAAAGAAAAGGTGGAAGCCTCAGGAAGAATGTTAGATGAAATAGACAAAAGTCAACTATCAGATATTGAATTCAAAGCACTGGTTATCAAGACATTCAAAGAGCACACAATGAGCTACCAGAAACTAGAGGGGAGCTACAATGAACTCACCAAAAACTATATCAACATGAAAAAGGAAATAGAAACTATCAGCAAAGGCCAAGAGGAAATGAAAAATACAATTTCAGAACTGAAGACCACAGTAGAAAGAATTAAAAGCAGGATCGACGAATCAGAAGATCGGATCACCAAGTTGGAGGACAAAATAGAAAAAATCTCCCAGAAATACCAAGAAAAACAAAAAAGGCTCAGAAAGAACAAAGAGGGATTAAGAGAAATGCAACACAATATGAAATGTAATAATATTCCAATAATAGGAACACCGGAAGGAGAAGAAGAAGAACAAGGTATAGAAAATCTATTTGAAAGAGTAATGATGGAAAATTTCCCTAATTTGAAGTGAGAAAAAGTCACACAAATTCGAGAATCACAGAGAGCCCCAATGAAGAGTAACCCAAAGAGGCCCACTTCAAGACACATCATCATTAAAATGCCAAAATTCCAAGACAAACACAGAATCTTAAAGGCAGTGGGGGAGAAAAAGGAAGTAACGTACAAGGGAGCCCCAATAATGTTAGCTACTGACTTCTGAATGAAAATGCTCAAAGCAAGAAGAGAATGGCAAGAAATATTCCAAGTAATGAGAAACAGAGGCCTACAACCAAGGTTACTTTATTCAGTAAGGCTCTCAATCAAGATAGAAGGCCAAATAAAGAGCTTCCAAGACAAAAGAAGTCTAAAAGAATATACCTCCACCAAACCAGCTCTACAAGCAATACTAAAAGGTCAGCTTTAAGAAAAGGGAGGAAATAAGAGAGACACAGAGGAACACAGGTGCAAAAATGACTACGAATAAGTACCTATCAATAATAACCTTATATATAAATGGATTGAATGCTCCAATCAAAACACATAGAATAGCTCAATGGATAAGAAAGCATGACCCACACATATGCTGCATACAAGAGACCCACCTCAGGACAAAAGACCTACCCACACTGAAAGTGAAGGCTGGAAACAAATTTTCCAAGGAAACAGACAAGAAAAAAAGCCGTGGTAGCAATTCTCATATCAGACAACATAAAATTCATTAAAACAGCCATAAAGAGAGACCCAGAAGGTCACTTTATAATACTCAAGGAAAAAATCCACCAAGAAGACATAAACATTG
Source organism: Sturnira hondurensis (assembly GCF_014824575.4). Classification (NCBI taxonomy): domain Eukaryota; kingdom Metazoa; phylum Chordata; class Mammalia; order Chiroptera; family Phyllostomidae; genus Sturnira; species Sturnira hondurensis. The sequence goes on along the minus strand of NW_028092491.1, from coordinate 343,936 downwards.
TAAATATATATGCACCCAACATAGGAGCACCCAGATACATAAAGAAAGTCTTAGAGAACTTCAGGAAACATATAGACAGCAACACAATTAGTAGGGGATTTTAACAAGCCACTGTCAAAAATGCACAGATCTTCCAAACAAAATATCAACAAAGATATTGGAGCATTAAACAAAACCCTAGATGAAATGGAATTAACTGATACATATAGAGCCCTTCATTCGAAAGAAGCTAAGTACACATTCTTTTCAAATGAACATGCAACATTTTCAAAGGTAGACCACATGATAGGACACAAAACGAGCCTTAACAAATTTCTCAACAAATTTAAGAAAATGGAAATCATAACAAGCAGTTTCTCTGGCCACAATGCACTAAAACTAGAAACCAATCCCAAAGGAAAAAAACCCAAAACACCCAAAATCATGGAGACTGAATGGTATGTTATTAAACAACAAATTGGTCAAGAATGAAATTAGGGAAGAAATAAAAAAACTTTCTGGAAACAAAAAAAAGGAACTCACAACAACTCAAAACTTATGGGACACAATGAAGGCACCACTAAGATGGAAGTTCATAGCAATGAAAGCTTACCTAAAGAAGATAGAAACATTTCAAAAAAAACCAACCAACCTCTACACATGCAAGAACTTCAGAAACAAAAAAGACAACCCAGAGCAAGTGGAAGGAAGGAAATAACCAACATCAGAGCAGAATTAAATAACATAGAGACTAAAAGCACAATTTTAAGGATTAATGAGTCCAGAAGTTGGTTTTTTGAAAATATAAACAAAATTTACAAGCCTTTAAGTAGGCTCATCAATAAAAGGACAGGACACAAATAAACACAATCAGAAATGAAATGAGGAGAGAATACAACTGATGCCACAGAATTACAACGGATTGTAAGAAATTACTATGAAGAACTGTATGAAAAGATATTTGGAAACCTAGGTGAAATGGACAAATTTCTAGAAAAATATAATCTTCCAAAACTCAATGAAAGACAAGCAGAAACCCTAAAGAGACCAATAACAGCAGATGAAATTGAAACAGTAATCAAAAAACTCCCGTCACACAAAAGCCCTGGAGCATATGGTTTCACAGGAGAATGCTACAAACTTTTAAGGAACAGTTAACCCCTATTCTTCACAGACTATTCCAAAAAATCCAAATGGAGGGAAAACTCCCCAACTCTTTTTATGAAGCCAGCATCATCCTAACTCGAAAACCAAATAGAGACACAACAAAGGAAGAACACTTTAGGCCAATATCAGTGGTCAACATAAACTATAAAATCCTCAACAAAATATTGGCAAATTGCATCCAACAATACATCAAAAAAATCATACACTATGACCAAGTGGGATTCCTCCCAGAGATGCAAGAATGGTTCAATATTCACAAGTCAGTAAATGTAATACATAACATAAACAAAAGCAAACACAAAAACCACATGGTCATATCAATAGATGCAGAAAAAAGCTTTTGATAAGGTACAACAACCATTTATGATAAAAACACTCAGCAAAGTGGGAATAGAGGGAAAATTCCTCAATATAATAAAGGCCATATTTGAGAGACCTGCAACCATCATCATACTCAATGGGCAAAAAATAAATCTTTTTCACTAAGATCAGGAAAAAGACGAAGTTGTCCACTTTGACCACTTCTATTCAATATAGTATTTGAAGTGTTAGACACAGCAATCAGACAAGAAGGAAATAAAAGGCTTCCAAGTCAGAAAGTAGGAAACAAAACTGGCATTTTTTGCAGATGACATGATAGTCTACATGGAAAATTCTATAGACTCTACCCAAAAACTAATAAATAAATTTGGCAGAACCGTGGGTTACAAAGTCAGTATCCAGAAATCAAAGGCATTTTTGTATACTAACAATGAAAGAGTAGAAGCAGAAATCAAGAAAACAACACTCCCATTCGATATAGCAGAAAGAAAAATAAAATATCCAGGAATAAACCTAACCAAGGAGTAGAAGACCTGTATACAGAAAATGACACAACACTGAAGAAAGAAACCAAAGAAGACACAAACAAATGGAAACACATACCCTGTTCATGGATTGGAAGAATTAATATCATCAAAATGTACATGCTACCCAAAGCTATTTACAGATTCTAGGCAATAACCATTAAAATATCAATGGCATATTTCACTGACATAGAACAAATACTTCAAAAATTTATATGGAACCATAGAAGACCCCAAATAGCACCTGCAATTTTGAGAAAGAAGAACAAAGTAGGAAGGATCACAATACTCGATAACAAACTTTATTACAAGGCGACTGTAGTCAAAACAGCCTGGTATTGACATAAAAACAGGCACATAGACCAATGGAACTAAACAGCGACACCAGAAATAAACCCAACTCTCTCTGGATTATTAATATTTGACAAAGGGGGCAGTAACATAAAATGGAGTAAACGTAGCCTCTTCAACAAATGGTGTTGGGACAACTGGGAAGCTATGTGCAAAAAAAAAAAGAAACTTACACCATACACAAAAAGAAATTTGAGGTGGATAAAAGACTTAAATATAAGCTGTGACACCATTAAAGTTCTATAGGAAAACATTGGCAGAAAAATCTCAGATATTTCACACAGCAACATTTTTACTGACATGTCCCCTAAAGCAAGAAATATAAAGGAAAGAATAAACAAATGAGATCTCATCAAAATTAAAAGCTTATGCATGGCTAAAGAAAAGAGTGTTTAAATAAATAGGGAACTGACTCTATGAAAAAACATGTTTGCCAATGACACCTCAGACAAGGGTTTAATCTCCAAAATATACAAAAACTCACACAACTTCACTCTAGGAAGACAACTAAACCAATTAAAAAATAGAAAAAGGACTTGAACAGACATTTCTCCAAGAAGGACATACAGAGGATACAGAGACACATGAAAAGATGCTCAATATTGCTAGCTACCAGAGAGATGCAAATTAAAACCACAATGAGATACCACGTTATACCAGTCAGAATGGCCATCATAAACAAAGCAACAAACAAAAAATGTTGGAGAAGGTGTGGGGAAGAGGGGACCCTAGATCACTGTTGGTGGGATTGCAGACTGTTACAACCATTGTGAAAGCAGTACGGAATTTTCTAAGAAAACTAAAAATGGACCTGACTTTTCACCCAGCAATTCCACTGCTATGATTATGCCCCCTTTTTCCTTTTTTTAATTATTAATTTTTTCCAATTTTTTATTTAATTATTTTTCAAGTACAGATGACTGTCTATTACTCCCATCTAATCCCACCCCCCATGCTCCCCTCTCCCTCCCATTTCCACCCTTCTCAATTGTTGTCCATGTATCCATTTTATATGTTCCTCTAAACCCCTCCACTATTTCCCCTGAAATTCCCTCCCCTCTTCCCTCTGGTCACTGTCAGCCTATTCTCTATTTCAGTGTCTTTGGTAATATTTTGTTTCCTTTTTTGTTTTGTTGTTTAGATCCTGTTAAAGGTGAGATCATATGGTATTTGTCCTTCAATGCCTGGCTTACTTAACTTAGCACAATGCTCTCCAGTTCCATCCATGATGTTTAAAAAGGTAGAAGCTCCTTCTTTCTTTCTGCAGCATAAAATTCCATTGTGTATATGTACCAAAGTTTTTCAATCCATTCATTTACTGNGACATGGATTCATAGTGTCCAAGGCTGATGCCATGCTGTAGTTATTTAGAATGCTTGATATCAAAAGTACTTCAACTATCTCCTTTTGAAATGGACTCATGGTCTCCAAGGCTGATGCAATGCTTTAATTATTTAGAATGCTTCGTGCCAAAACTACTTCAAAACTAACGGGCAATTTTTTTTTTTATCAACTCTCCAGTGATATTTTCTCTTAGCAACCCTAGATGTTCTGGCAAGAAGCTTTGGTGATGAATGTTACTATTGAACTACTGAAAATGGCTCCTACTTGCAGACACTATTCCCCCAACATAATGAATTGTCTTAAGGTACCTCCTCAGCCACCTTGAATGGCATCTCTGGGTCCAATGCTTTGCCCTGGCATGAACTATGTCTGAGCCCTCTTTTTTCTCCTCATCATTGAGTTCATGCCAACTCGCTGTCTTTACACAAAAAACTTTCCTGACCTCCCTCTCCTCACCTTCCTGTCATTCAGAGCACCAGCACAGCACCATTGTTTTAATACATGGCATTTAAAGTCACTATTTCCGTGTGTGAATAACTGTTTCTCAAATATGAATACCTTGTAGATTTTTAAAAATTATTCTCTGAAGTTCAGCTTCAGCCTTAATATTCAGACAAAATAATTTATCACCCTAATCTTCAGCATTTGACAGGCTGAAATGCTCAATGCCATTTCAGGGTCATTTCTGTCATTTCTGCCCATCAGGGATATGAAAGCATGTGTTACTGTCACATCCAATCAGCATAATGTTTATATTTGCAAATCAGTCATGCATTCAGATTTGTTCCTCAAATATGAATATTTTTTATCAGATATTAGTCAACAAGTTAGTCATGACTTAGAAAGAATGTCTCCTTATTTGTTTTATATTTTCAATTTGCTTTCCTTTTGCATATGAAACATGAAGCACATGGACATTCTTATATCTATAATGGGAATACTGACTTCTTTTACAAAATGTGAACATGAACTCAGACACAACAAACACATCTCACAAATAATGGTAAATTACATCAGGAACAAGCACAAATAAGGTTATGAAAAAAATAAAATTTCACCACTTTTTTCTGCATTTATTTTTTAACCTAACACACATTACTGTTAAAGAAAGGAATCCTATCTCTTTTGCTTGCCTCAATCTAATTAATTATATAAATAGGGACAGTCATATAATAGTAATTGCAGGTATGAATGATCATAGACGTGTAATCCCTTTCTATATTTGTTTTTATTTTTTCTTTAAACTTTTTTGTTTTATTGTTGAAGTACAGTGGTCTGCATTTGCCCCTAACTTTCCCTCTCACCCCAGCAATCTCCAACTTGCTCCCCTGACTTCACCCTGCCTTGGATGTGAGCATGTGTCCTTCATAATTATTCCTGAAAACTCTTCACCGGTTTCACCCCATCATCCCCTTCCATCTCCCCCGCTGTTTACTGTCTACTTGTTCTAATTTCAATGTCTCTGGTTATATTTCGCTTGCTTGTTTTTTTTCTTGGTTAGGTCCCACTTTGAGGTGAGATCATATGGTATTTGTCTTAGAATATGTTTTAAAATTTTTAATATTGTCACTTTTTTGTTTGGTTTAGACAGTTATAGAAAATAATGGCCATAGAAAAGGTTTGAGTGAATTCGTCCAGTAAGGTGGTGAAGAATGTTTCCAGGATAGGGCAAGAAGTGTGGGAGGAGAAAACAAAGGTAAGTGCAGGATACTAGACCAAGTTAAAAAATATACAGTCTTTGGAGAGAAGGAAAATAGGCTCTTCCTTGAACCACCTGGGGAAGATGGATGATTGAGGCAAAACTTCCCTTACCTAAAAATATTTTCAAAATTCTGTTTTTGATTAGTTTCTAGCAGACCATGCTAGAGCAGAAATAACCTAGTGTTCCCAGTGACTGGAGTGAGACTGAAGAACTAACAGCTGCCAAGATTTCTATTCTTGCTGAGTGACATCAGAGAAAGGTGCTAGCACACTGAGTATGCAGGCAGGTCACTGACATATCGGTATGAAAAGTTAACTCATCCTGGGTGAAACTGGGAATCAGGTTGCAGAGAACATCTGGAAACAGGGGATTAAAGATCCCCCTGATGACATCCAGGAATCCACAATGAAATGTGCTCTCAGGTTGGGATGGACTTTGGCTGGATTTCAAGTCATCATGACTTTGCTCTTTGCAATTTGGAATTGGCATTGGCAAACTCTAACCTCGGGGTCTATGGGATCTTGGAACAGAAGCAAATGCTTTTTATCAGTTATTTTCACACTTCTGCTTCCATCCCAGTTGTAAAATGTGACAAAACCAACCAGCTCTATGGATGTAAACTCAAGTGTTTTAAAGATGTCACTCTACTCTCTCCTAGTTTACTTTGTTTCTAGAGAGAATTCTCCTGTAAATTTTATATTCTTTCTCTGTGCACCATGCCTTTTCTCTTTAGTTCCTTTTAACAATTTGCTGCAGCTTTTGACCAATTTATTATAAGTTACCTTTAATTGTAATTTCCTCCATGAATTTTACCCTTGGGATTTGTGAGATTCTTGGTTTTATGCATTTCCTGCCTTTATTAAACTTGGGGGAAACTTGCCCTTGCTGATATAGCTCAGTGGGTTAAGTGTGAGCTGCAAACTAAACACTAACTTCTTCAATTCCCAGTAAGGGCACATGCCTGGGTTGCAGGCTGTGTCCCTAGTGGAAACCATGTAGCAGCAACCACACATTGATGTTTCTCGCACTCTTTCTCCCTCCCTTGTCCACTAAAAATAAATCAATAGAATTTGTACTTAATCAATTAATTAATTAATTTGGGGGGAATTGGACAATATTTCTTTTAGTATTTTTTGCTCTCCTTCCTCCCATTCATTCCATTCTTTGATGATTTTCACACTGAGTAGAGGAACAGCCACACAATCTCATCCCTGCCCAGGTTGGGGCATCCTGGGTCACAGTCATTTCTGTAGTTATCCAACACTTTTATTATTTTGGACTTTATGCGATCTTTCTGCAAAGTGTTGCTTGAATCAAATATCAAACTACTCACAGCTCCAAGTTTCACCTCATACTACAGGACTTTGTAAATTTGCTTATCTTCAGTAAACAATAATGATTTTTATACATCTTTATCCAAGCTGTGCTCCATCATGTGATTCCAGTCTATTTATTCCATTATGTTTCTCTCACCTTTTCTAATCAAGCCCTTATCTCAAATATGAGAAGATCTGGCCTCTCTATTATTTAATAATGAGAAGGAAATTCCTGAGGCTTTCTGAGGCTTCATTTAGTCACAAATAAACTTTTTTTTTCACACTACATTAAATTTGAAGGAATACCAAGAGAAAAGAATTGATGTTTTATTTTGAGTGTCTTGGTTACTTGAGAATCAATTACATTTAAGTATAATCTTCATAAGGCCAGATTCAAGTGCTCTAAAACAGAACTATGAGAAATTCAGAAAATTGTTCTTTTTAAAGAAAAATGAAACCAAAAAGCTGCTTGTGAATATGGTATTCAGAGCTCTGACAAATGTCCCATTTGGGACTAAAACATTTATTCTGCCACCACTTCCCTGAACCAGAACTATCAGGAAGCTTTGGTGCAACATAACGTTTTGCCTTCAGTTGATGGAAATGCTTCACATACTTACGAGTTTATTGTGTCCTTTACTCATTACTCCAGATGACCAGGAGTAATACTTTCTGGTGCCAATTTGATGATAATTAAAAACCCAGGTACTGAAATGGCATGTCAGTACTCGATTATGAGATTATGAAGTTGAAGTGGAGTTGGAGGTGGCTGTGAATTATACACATGGATTAGGTTGTCTTCCATATGAAAACACACATTTTAAAATATTCTTCTGTGAAATTAAGAGGCCAAATAGGAGAAGTGCTGGGCCTCATTTTTCATACAAGATTCTTCTCCAAAATTCTGAATTTTGACTTTTGAGATACTATAGAACCAAACAACAAAAGCAAAACTTCTTTTCTAATACCCAAATAAACATAGAGCCAAGGACAATTATTTGCCTCTATGTGTTCGTACACCCAAAAGTAATGCTCAAGAAATAAGAAAGATAAAGCTCCTTTTCTCCCAACTGGACAACATTTCCACTTTCCTTTCTCCCTTTCTCTCTCTTCATTATGCATTGTTCTCTGTCCTCCCTTCTTTCCTGACCTTCAATTATTTCTGCTGCCAAACTCTCTACTGCCTCTTTCTCTCCTCTGTGAGGAACAGTGGGAAGACCCCAAAGAGCCATTGACTCACTGACAGTGCTCTCTTGTCCAAATATCACACTCCTCCCTCCCCCACCTCACACAGAGTTAATTTTGAGAGGTTTACAAGAGACAGTGTAGGTTTTCACTGATGTTTCTAGATTTGATCACAGTTGGAGGGTTCATCAGTGTAGACACCCCCACTGAAGGAGGCTCAGGCACAGATTAACAGAGGGGTAATTTCTCAGAACATATTCTCTAATCATGAGTTTGTCAAGATGGCAACCTTGACTGTGTAAATTTCCAGGCTCTAGGGATTATCTCAGATGACTACATTCATAAAGGCAAGAATGAAATGTAGAAAAAAATTGGTGCATATACACATATGCATGCACATACACTTATTCTGCCATTTGTCAGTACTTTTCTTTCCTAATAAGAAAAGGAAGGTATAGGAAGCTAAATTACCTAATGAGTATGACCAAATATTGATAGAATTCAAGAAATGATCACCCAAGGTTGTTCAAAATGATTATGAACTTTAAGTAATAAACACTTTCTAATGCAATCCTCTCAGATTTCTTGTTTATTTCCCCAACAGAATATTTTACCTTTCCTGCCTGTGAAACAAAACTAAGATATTAAGGAAGTATACATTGGAGTCCTCATACAGAATTTATTACCTGAAGTCATACTTTGTTACATCATAAGGTTTTCATGGCATTTTTAACCTCCGCATTCTTCAAGGTATAGATCAGAGCATTGAGCAAGGATGTCCCAATGGTATTAAATACAGCTATCATCTTGTCTACTGGAAACGTGTATGGTGGGTGGGTATATATATCAATACAGATGCACCAAAAATATGAGAAACACAATAAAGTGGAATATGAATGTGGAAAGGGCTTTTCACCTCCCTTCCATTGTGTGGTTTCTCAAAGAGTAAAAGGTGAATACATTGAAGATAAGCAGGATTATAAAACTCACCATACAAATGGCCCCACTATTAGAGACAACTAGCAAATTTATCACATACGTGTCCATGCTGGAAACTTTCAACAAGGGCTACGAGTCACAAGAATAGTGGTCAATCACATCGGAGCCACAAAAGGGCAATTGCAAAGCTAGGAAAATCTGCGCTGAAGAGTGGATACAAGATCTCACCCAGGCCAGAATCACCAACGCACCACACACTCTCTGGCTCATGATGTTTGGGTATTACAAGGGCTTACAAATGGTGATATAGCAATGAAAGGCCATGAGGATGAGCACAAAGATCTCGATGCACCCAAAGAAGTGGACTGTGAAGACTTGAGTAATGTAGTCATTGTAGGAAGTGTTCTTCTCAGAAAGGGAATTCACAATCAACCTTGGGGCTTTGGTTCTACAGAGGCAGATATCAGCCAAGGACAGATAGAACAGGAAGAAGTACATGGGATTCCCAGGGACTTGTTGTTTCTAATAGTCACTACAATGAGAAAGTTCCCTGACAGTATTGTAAGGTAAAGCATTGGGTAGACCACAAACATTGTTTTGATCAATAATGCAGATCAAACATTGTGATGATCTTCCTAAATACTGCTGTCATTAATCAAAAATCTGTAAGAGATAAAATTGTGGACAGATGCAGGACAACCATGAAATCCAGGTCATGTAATTCTACTTTGTTTTATTTTCAATAAGCAAAGAGAAGTATTGGGGACAAAAGACCTGAACTTAGCTCCTGGCAAGATATACACATTACACCAGACCAACACTTTCATAGCATTTATCACTGAATTAATTCATCTTTCCTAACACTGCAGCACTTTCCTAACTCCTTGATTTGAGGGTACATTGCAGTCGTGAAGAATTTAATTTTTCCTTCTTTAATTGTTACTTTTACCTGTTGAATTTTTATTCAGTTCAAATACATTTGATAACACAAGTCTCCTCTTTTCCCCTAGATAGATAAATGCCTCTATCACCAGTTGCTTATATTATTCTGTGTCATTTTAACTGAATAACACAATCATAGAATATATAGTATTCTTGTTGTATAAACTTCTTATTCAAACAATTTTCTCTATTATTATTTCATTTGACCTGCACATTCTTTTACAAGGTAATGTGCCTATGAGCCTGGTCCTTTCAATGTGGGAACTTTGACCTGAGATACAGAATTGTTTTCTACTTAGAGGTAAATTCATGTGGTATTTCTCTTTCACTGCCTGCTTATGTCACTTGCCATACTGCTCTCAAGTTCCATCTATGGTTTGGCAAAGAGTAGGACTCTTTCTTTCTTTCTGATGCATATTATTTCATCATGTAAATGTATCATAGTTTTTTGACTCACTCATTTACTGTGAAACCAACAAAACAAACAAGCAAGCAAAATGTAACTAGAGTTATTGAAATTAAGAATGAACTGACAGTAAACACAGGAGAGGTGGGAGGGGATAATGGGTCAGGGGAAAGGGGTTGTCAGAAACATGTACAAAGTACTCATGGACAAAACCATAGAGGAGTAGAATCAAAGGGGGGTGGGGAGTGGGGATGTCTGGGGTGAGGAGGAGTTGGGGGTGGAATAGAGACAACTGTACTTGGAAAATAATAAAAAATAAATAAATAGAAAAGGAACTAAAGAAGAAAGGAATGATGAAGGAAGAAAGGAAGAAAGAAAAAAGGGAGAGAGGGAGAAAAGAAGGAAGGAAGGAAGGAAGGAAGGAAGGAAGGAAGGAAGGAAGGAAGGAAGGAAGGAAGGAAGGAAGCATTTCCAAGAACAGTTAGGTTAAAATTAGAGTGGGCTGCTATTAGATAGTCTCTCTCTCCAGCATTCACCATCCATGTCACATAAAACTCACACCCATTTCATGTAGATTTTAGGAAGACTTGTTAGGATCGTGTCAATCCTAGAAAAGAGAAATCCTGAGCCCTCCAAGAAAGACAAAAATTGTTACCTTAATTTTATAGTCTAATTTCAGAATCAAGTTCTGAATAGTACATGGTGAAGCAAATATCAAAGCAGAAAATAGATACCTAAATGAATGAGAGCGTGCAAGAGGCAAGAGTAGAGAATGAGTGAAGTGAGTACAGGAGAGAGGACAGTGAGAGTGAGCAGAACCAAAAAAAGAAGAATCAGAGGGTAGCATAAAGAGAGACAGAGAGGGGGAGGAGCAAAAGAAAATATTACAGAGGATAGTTTGATGCAGGATTTCATCACAGAACTCAACTTCTGTCTTTATGACCTACTGCAGTATCACTGGCCAAAAACCAGATAGAAAATGCAGTTATGAATCATAGACAAGGGTCACTGAAAACTCAGGTGTAAATCCCACCAACTATGGAGAAGAACCAAGCTTCTGGGAGTTTCTCCTATGACATAAACGGAGCTGTGACTCAGGTGCTGACTCAGATGGCATCGTTTGTCTTCAGGTGTTTGGAACGCAGAGGCAGCGATCACTACCCATGACTGGGACCTTAGGCTCTGGACACCTATTATGGGCTGATTGATAGACACTTCCTCCACTGCGTCCAACCAAAAGTTAGCGAGTGGACAGAACCCAAAAACTCTCAACTTCCCTTTTAAAGCAGGAAGCAGCCAGAGCAGTCCTCACCCCCAGATCCCCAAAGATTTCCATTCCAAATGCTTGAGTGGGGATTGTTAGGTAGAATAGACAGCAAAAAAAACCGAGGAGGAGGAGGAGGGATGGAGGGGTACATGTCCCACACACTGATTCAGCAGTCCTTGGAATTCTATGATTTTTTTCCTTGGATCTGGGAAAGAAAGCCTTGGAAACTGTGCTTTCATCCCAGGATCTGAAAGGCTGGAATACCTTTGGGTAAACACACCCCCATTCTGGAAAGCTAGCACCACGCTTACCAGTCCATCAATATGTAACTTCTTGACCCTCCGCCATCCCACCAACTATGTAAATCCTCAGAACAAAGGCTCTTGCTCTTGCCACCCCTGCCCTTGCTTTTCTCCCCTCCCTCAACAAGGCCCTTGCCTGCTCTCTTCCATGAAAGCATATCACCAATAAACCTTATTTGCATGAAAAAAAAAAAACAGGTGTAAAAAAAGAACAACCCTATCCTATTCTCCATCTAAATCTCTTCCAGTGAGGAGGGGGCCTGCAAGATAGCAACATCTGCCAACCTGCCCTCAATGCAATCAATGGTGTATTGGCCCTTCAGGCAGCAGACATGCTTTCAGAGTCCTGAAGCCAAGGAAGACTTAGGGAACCTGGACCACTCTAACTCTACATTTCAAGAACTACGTTGAGCAGCTCCACCAGGTTTTAGAACACGCACTGAGTGTAGACTTCATGAAATCAGTCTCATCTTACATTACAAACTACCATTATTCTGCTCCACACATTTCTCATGACATTTTTCACTTCCTTATTCCTGATGGTGTAAATCAGAGGATTGGGCACGGGTGTTAGGGTGGTGTAAAAGAATGTCACCATTTTGTCAAAGGAGAAAGTGGATGGAGGTCGTACATACGCGATTATGCAGGGAACAAAGAACAAAACCACAACAGCAACGTGAGATCCACAAGTAGAGAGAGCTTTCCATTGCCCTTCAGTACTGTGAGTTCTCAGAGAGAACAAGATGATACCATAGGAGGCAAGCAACAAAGAGAAGATTATGATGCATATAAACCCACTGTTGGCCACAACAAAAAAAAAAAAAAAAACAAAGACAGGGGTGTCGGTGCAGTCCAGCTCTAATAGTGGGTACAAGTAACATATGAAATGATCGATGACATTGGGGCCACAGAAGGCCAACTGTAAAACAAAGAGAATTTGTATTATGGAGTGGAGAAAGCCCCTGTCCAGGCCACTCCCATCAGAATGCCACAGAGCCTCCAGTTCATGATAGAAGAGTAATGCAAGGGCTTGCAGATGGCCACATAGTGGTCATAGGCCATGACTGTGAGGACAATCACCTCTGCTCCAGCAAAAAAGTGTCCAGCAAAGAGCTGGGTCATGCAGCCCTCAAAGGAGATGGTCTTCCTCTGAGACAGAGAGTCCACAATCAGGTTTGGGGTGATGGCCGTGGAGAAGCAGGCATCCAGGAGGGACAAGAAAGCCAAGAAGAAGTACATGGGGGAGCCCAGGAGTGCTGGGCTGCTGCTGATGGTCACCACAATGAGCAAGTTGCCCCAGAGAGTTGCCATGTAGCTCAACAAATGTAGAACAGATACTATTTTCTGAATGTTTGGATTCTGTGAAAGCCCCAAGAGGATGAACTCTGTTACAAAGCTGTGCTTTTGCATGATTTCCAAGAAAAAGATAATTGCCACCAGAGTAAGAATATAAAATCTACAATTATGACCAAAAAATCACTGGAGTCTAGTTTATGATACCATTTTATCACTGTCATTGACCAGTTGGTGCATCCATGTGAAAAGATGGTTACACACTTCTGTTGTAAAGGAGAATAAAAAATTAGAAAGTTGTTCAAGGCTGTAGTGAGATGTCAGGCAGAAGTCAGGAGGAAATAAATTATTCAATACTTTAAAGTTACCACAGTTTATATATAGGAAAAGTATTCATATACAGTAGGGAAGAGACATAGTTTTCATCTCCACTGCAAAAGCAGATCACTTTTCCTGGAGTGTATTATTGAGGAGGATTCTGAAGTCACATCCACATTGAGGACAGAGAACTTATACTTTATTGGTCACTGCTGCCATCAGTATGGAATGGGAGTGAGGTGACTCACATGCCATCACTGATCATGAGATGACCTTATCTACAAAGAGAAGAATAACCCCCAGCTTTAGAGTCATTCATGTTTTTAATTTACTAAATTATTTTTCAAGTACAGTTTTCTGTCTATTACTCCCATCCCATCTCATCCCCCTTGCTCCCCATCTCCCTTCCATTTCCACCCTTCTCAGTTGTTGACCATGTATCCTATATAAGAGTCATTTAAACTTCATTCCTACTCATCCAAATTTGTTACCTCTGAACTGAATTGGGACTTTAAAATGAATACAGAAATCAGATTGACAGCTATCACAGTGAAGGTGGTTAGGGGATGGGTGAAAAGGTGAAAAAAAAAGAAAACAACTCATGAACACAGACAATAGTCTGGTGATTGCCAGAGGAAAGGAGAGGTGGGCACAGAGGTATGTAGAAGAGGTTAAAGGGTGAATAAATGTTGATAGGAGGAGGCTTGACTTCGGATGGTGAACACAATACAATACACAGGTGATGTACTATAGAATTGTACACTTAATGTCTATATACTTTTATTAATCACTGTCACCCAATAATTTCAGTATAAGAAACAAAACATAAAAGATGAATTCATTCATTCCCTATAAAAGAAGAAAGCTCTATGGAAAGGTGCCTAGCTCTCCACTAACATGTAGCAAGTATGCACATGCTGAGTTGGGTTCTTTCTTCATTCATCATTTAAAATAAGAATGGGTGTGTATGAAAAATTATAATACCTACCTACTTAAGGGTATTGTCAGCATGACCAAGTGAACGAATGTAAAGAAAGTAGCTGTTGAAGAAATAGTCCTAGGAAAAAGTCCATGTTAGATCTTATTATCCCTATTTTCCTGGAAGACAATCCATGCTGAAAGAGAAAATGTCAAGTCACATGCTGGGTCTGGAATTTAAACACAGACTCCCAGCTACAACACTTCAGTATTCCTAATGCATCAAGAGACAAAGGAGCAGAGCTGGCCCTGCTGCTGTCTTCATGCACCTGTGGAAATCAAAGTCTTCTGAGTCCTTTGTTCATGCTTGAAGGAGGCCCCCTGATGACACAGAGCAAGTGATGCAGATTCAGATGCTAATAGTCCAATTACTACACATACAAATTGGCAACAACCACATAAGCAAGGAATAGAAATAATATGCTGAGTTTGGCTTGAGGTTTCTCTACATATTTACTAATTATTTGTACTATTTGCCCCTATCTGATATTGTACCACTTGTCATTTATATGACTTTATTGGAAATTAAGTATGTTCATGTATAACCTATGCACTCATCCCACAGAATCATGGTGAGTGTCAAATTGGAAAAGTGTAAAATTTGGGTACGGTAAGCACCATGGCCAATTGTAGTAACTATTTCCTCACCTAGCAGGACAGCCTCATTACCCATGAGTTAGCCAGATAAGAACTCCAACTATTGACTTTTCCAAAGCTACACATCAATTTTCAAGAATGGTTGTGTCCTCACCAACACATACAACAAAAATTTATGTTCCAAATGTGTGTGTACATATACATATGATCTGTTTGTTAAAGCGATAAATAAAATTGCAATTAAGATTACTGTGAGAATTAAAGATAATGTGACATTTGTGAAAACTATTCACAGCTAATGAGAAAAATTGGCAATAAATATATGATTGTTAATGGTAATATTTGTCTTAATGCTTACTTAAAATAACCATTTCAATTACATTCCCAAGGTACTAGACATTCTTAAACAAAGCTGCACTGTGTAGCTGAACACCATATTAAGCTACAGATTTCCACCCAGAGAAAAAGAGTACAAAGCAAACACTACAAGGCCACTGCATCAGTCAACAGTCATTTGTTAAAAAGTACATGATACCAATGTATGGGCCAGCAGTTATCAGCTGGTCAGCAATGAACAGAGTGGGCATATGTTCTTTCAAATTAGAATTCTGTGTAAATTCACATAAATTCCCAGATAGAATCACTGAGTCGTATGGCAATTGCCATTACTCATTTTTTGAAGTATCTCCATCCTGTTTCCAAAGTGGTTGCACCAATCTGCATTCCCATCAACAGTGCACCAGGGTTCCTTTCTATCCACATCCTCACCCTCACTAAAGGTACATTTACACAGTGGAATACTACTGGGCTTTAAAAAAGAAGAAAAGCTTAATCTGCAACAGTATGGATGGACCTGAAGAGCATTATTCTGAGTGAAGTAAGCCACTCAGAGAAAGACATACAATATGATCCCACTCATATGTGGAATCTACTAACTGAAATGAAAAAACTAACAAAATAGAGACAGACTCATAGATAGAACAAGCTGACAGCTGTTGGAGGTGAAGGCTGCTGAGGGAGAGAAGTGAGGAGACTGAGCAAAACAGAAAAAGAAAAGACAGAACACTCATGGCCACTAACAACAATGTGGTAATTTCAACAGAGAGGGAAGGTTTGTGGGGTCAGGGGTTGGTGAAGGAAGGTATGGTTGAATAAATGGTGAAAGGCACAAACTAGACTTCAGGTGCTGAACACACAATACAATGTACACATTATGTGTTTTTGAATTGTGCACCTGAAAATTGGATCATTTTGTTACCCCATGTCACCCCAATCAATTCAATAAAAAGGAGGAAAATTATATTAATTCTTAAATTGCAATCAAAGTGCTTCATTTCATGTAATCCTTTCAGAAGTGTTTTAACAAATATTTTCAGGATTGCAAACATGTTTCTATTCCTTTTTTTGGAATCCAATCCTAAAAAGTTTTCTAATGGTGAAATGAGGTAATGTAAGTCCTGTAACTGAAGATGATGCATGTATTTTATAAAAATAAAAATTTGGAAGTATGCAAAATGTCCAATAATAGGGACATGATTATGCAAATCAGATTACTACAAATTAAGATGCCATGAATGCTAAATAATAGGAGGATATATGGTGAGGCATGTTTACAATACGTTAAGTGAGAAAATAAAAACTTGTAATAATTCTACTTCTTTGCACATTCTAATATAATTTTAAAATCTAGAAGAGAACATATCATAGACTTACTTTCAGTATGTACATTAACATTAAGGATCAAGCCTAAGCCCTTACTGGTGTAGGGTTGAGCGTGATTCCCCAAACGGAAAACAATCAAACTTTAAAACCGATAAGACCATATTATCCTCTACCTGAACAGTTAAAAACAAGGCAGATGGGTTTTGACTATAAGTTTATTCTCTCCAGCAGGATTAATTTATATTAGTGGAACTAACATGCTAACATGCATACAATCATACAGGAAAAATCATAAACAAACGTAAAGCCTCCATGAATAGCCATATCATTGGCCCAGTCCTTCCCAATCTCCATACTCACTGTGAAATCAATTTGAAGTTCATGCACTTCTATAGGAAGCAGCTGATTCTGTTCGTATTTTTCCTAGAAGATTCCAAGGTCTTTCCTTTCTTCACAGCCATGTGTTTTAATATACTGGAACAGCACCAGATTGTGCAGAGCCCCTCCCAGCCATTGATTCTGGGCTTTAGGCCACCTCATGGGCTTGTAGCCTTGGGTATTTGGCCTCCCCACTCTCCCCAGTGCCCACTCTTTCTTTCTCATTCATTTTCTCAGAAACCTGATGCTAGCATCATTGCTTCCAAAAAAAAAATAGAATTCCTGTTCCAATTTTGAAATACATATAATAATAAAAACTATATGAAATATCAGTAATAAGGTTGCCATAAGTAGTACTTAGCAATCATATTTCAAGCAGTGAATTTTACATGCATTTATAGGTATCTATTTGTGTATATAAGACACATTTGTATGTATTCTTCCAGGATATATAATAATTAAAATTAAAAGATTAAATTAAAAACCCATTCAAATTACTCTTTTAGTTAAATTTTGTACATCTAGTGTATTCTTTACTTTAGGATTAAAGGCTTCATTCTCTATCTAGCTAATTATGTTCATTTTTGAGTATCTGGAAAATGTCTCTTCAGATTTCAGAGTCTTTTGTTTCCTCTCTATAATCCTCTCTAATGTCCCTAAATGTCTCATTTATACACCCTTACTGTTTCTGGAATTTGAAAAAAAAAAAAAACCCTTTCTCTATGTCCACCTGTGTCCTGCCTGATGGATGCCTGAACCTTCTGTCTTTCTACTGCCACCGCAATTTAGTTAATTTTAATAAAGCGGCAAAGCCACGACCACTAGCACTAAAGCATTTTCAGTTCAGCCATGTAACTATTCCTGACCGGTTATGAAGCAGAAATCTGAAGCTGTCCATGACATCAAATGCACTTGGGGAAAATTAAGTGAACCTACTAAAAATAGGTACATTCCAGAGTTCAAAGGTAGAAATCTGTCATTTACATGTGAGAATACTCTAACTTGGTGTCAAGTATTTTTATCCCTTTTTAAAAGCAGCCCTCCATGACATACAAGGGGTGAAATCTATTTCAAAAATCATAAGGGAATATTTTAAGACATAATGACATACAATATTAGCATCCTGGAGAGTGACATTCCTCAGCGATTTCTTTCCTTCACTGATCAGAAACATCCCATGTGTTCTAGGAATCTTAACTTGGGTTTATCTGTTTATCCTACAGAAGAGAAAGTTAACCCACCTCTTCCTCAGTAACCAAATACAAACAGGTTTTGCAGGTTTTCGGTGCCTTGGGATGAACAAACATACCAGTTGATAGGACCCCAATGCAAAGGATGATTGAAGGTGTTAAAGAAAAATAGGGAGAAGGAATAGAATTGTCTTTGGTAGAAGAGGAAGTGGATCCACAAGAAACTACTTTGCCCCCATCCAGGGCCCTGAAACAATTCTCCAGCATTAGGAGAAAAAAATTTTCTAGTTCTTCTCATTTACTATAAAGTACAATCCAGGGAAGGTAGAGTGGTGCCTACAACCTGCGGTTCAATTCTTACCCAACTTTTCTGTATTGTATTTGGAGAAAAAAAATGAACACTAAAATAGGCTGGTGAAGGGAAGAGACTCTTTGAAGCAGACATTCCCTTTTGTGTTAAATATCATTAAAATATGTGATCTAGAAATTTAAATCTGAGTTATTTGATTATGCTTCTATTAAAAAGAAACATATTTATAGAAATGTTTCATTCTAAGTCTATATACCTATGTTAATTAAAGGTGACTTGTTCAAAGAGGAATGACAATAAAGGACCTCAGAGTATTGTATGATATCATAAAGTTCTGTGCTCCCCAGAATTTAGCCTGGGCTCAAAAGCCTACCCAAGTAAAACAGGATCTTCTCTTTCGAAAATCATCATGAGATACATCACCTCTACTCTCTTACTCATTTGTTGCAGATCTCCTAAAGTAGATGAACCTCCAGAATCTGGAGTCTGCACGTCCTTTAGCCTACAGGAAATTCCTTAAAAGAGAAGGCCTCTAAAACGTGGCCTAATAAAAGATAGATTTGCCTTAATCTTGTACTGCAATTGAATAATTCAATATGAAGAATGGCAGGACATGCTGAGAAGAGGAATAAGTGAGCACAGAGGATTATTACCACAGTGAAACTACTCTATAGATTACTATATTGATGGATTCATGTCATTACACATTTGTTCAAACTCAGAGAATGCACAACACCAAGAGAGAACCCTAAGATAAAGCATGGACTTGGATTATTATGATGTGCCAATGTACGTTCACCAAGGGTAACAAATGTACTGCTCTGGTAGGGGACATTGATATTGGGAGGAGGCTGTGCATGTGTATATGAAGCTATGTATACAAACGGTATATAGGAATTCTCTGTACCTTCCATTCAACATTGCTGCTAAACATAGAAATGCTCTAAAAACAAAGCCTTCAATTTTTTTTAAATACAATGTGACTTGTTAGCTGATGTATAGACTTTTACACACATATGCCAAGTGTCTCTCTGAGGTGTTACTCCTTGGGGTCATGAGCTATATTGAGGCAATGATGATGATGTATTGTTTAGACCAGCCTTAGTTACAGATGCCTGGACTCCAGCCTAGCCTTTGGCTCACAAACCAGGGAAGGAAAAGTAGATTCCCTGTTGTACATGGCCAACTGTGGTCACTGTCTCCTCCCAACATTGACTCATGGTCGCCAAGGCTGATGCAATGCTTTAATTATTTAGAATGCTTGGTGCCAAAACTACTTCAACACTAGCAAGCCCTTTTTTTTTATCAAGTCTCCAGTGATATCTTCTCGTAGCAAACCAAGATTTTTTGGCAAGAAGCTTTGGTGATGAATCTCACCATTGAGCTACTGAAAATGGTTCATACTTGCAGACACAATTTCCCCAACATAGTGAATTGTCTGAAGATACTACATCAGCCACCTTGAATGGCATCTCTGGGTCCAATATTTTGCCCTGTCATGAACTATGTCTGAGCCCTCTTTTTTTCTCCTCATCATTGAGTTCATGCTAACTCTCTGTGTTTACACAAAATACCTTCCTGACATCCCTCTCCTCACCTTCCTGTCATTCAGAGCACCAGAACAAAACCATTGTTTATATACATGGCATTTAAGGGCACCGTTTTACTGTGTGAAAAATTGTTTCTCAAATATAAATACCTTATAGATTTTTTAAAAACCTTCTGTGAAGTTTAGCTTCAGCCTTAATATTCAGCCCAAATGATTTGTCAGCCTAAACCTCAGCATTTGAGAAGCTGAAGATCTCAATGCCATTTCAGGGTCATTTCTGACATTTCTGCCCATCAGAAACATGATAGCATAGGATACTGTCTCATCCAATCAGCATAATGTTTCTGTTTATAAATCAGTCATGAATTCAGATCCCTTGCTAATATATGAATATTTACTTTCAAATATTAATGAAAATTTAGTCATGACTTACAGAGAATGTCTC
This sequence comes from Sturnira hondurensis, assembly GCF_014824575.4. Classification (NCBI taxonomy): domain Eukaryota; kingdom Metazoa; phylum Chordata; class Mammalia; order Chiroptera; family Phyllostomidae; genus Sturnira; species Sturnira hondurensis. Next base: position 323,471 of record NW_028092491.1, on the reverse strand, counting down.
CTTGTTTCTTTTATGATTTTCTCTTTGGTTTCCCTCTCCATATGAAACATAAAGATAATGGACATTATTATGTCTGTAATGGAAATACTAACGTCTTTTCCAAAATGTGAAGTCAGAAACAACAACCACAGCTCAGCTACAAATAACAGTAAATCACCTCAGGAACAAGCACAAATAAAGTTACAAAGTAAATGAAATTGCACCACTTTTGCTTCATTTATTTTTTTAACCTAACACATATTATATTGATAAAGGATGGAATCCTATCTCTTTTGCTGGCTTCAAACTAATTAATTCTATGAATAGGGTTTCCACAGTTCTGTAATAGTAATCACAGGTATGCATGCAAGTACGCAAGTAATCGTTTTTTTTATATTTGCTTTCATTTTTTATTCTATTTTTTATTTCATTTTTGTTCAAGTACAGCAGTCTGCATTTTCCTCAAACCTCTCCCTCTCCTCACCCCAACCATCTCCACCACCCTCCCCTAATTTGCCCCACCACGAATTTGTACATGTGTCCTTTCTAATTGTTCATAAAAACCCTTCACCCATTTTACCCCATCATTCCCTCCCATCTCTCCTGTGTTTACTCTCTACTTGTTCTTAATTCTAATGATTCTGGTTATATTTTGATTCCTTATTTGTTTTCTTGATTAGGTACCATTTCAATGTGAGATCATAAGGTATTTGCCTTAAAATATGTTTTAAAATTTTAATATTCTCACTTTTTTGTTTGGTTTGGACAGTTGAAGAAAATAATGGCCATCGAAGGGATTTTGGTGAATTCTTCCAGTAAGATGGTAAAGAAAGTATCCAGGATAGGGCAGGAAGTGTGAGAAGAGAAACAAAGGTAAGTGCAGGATACTAGACAGCGTTAAAAAATATACAGTCTTTGAAGAGAAGGAAAATAAGCTCTTCCTGAAACTACCTGAGGATGGTGAATGCTCTAGGTACCACTTCCGATACCTACAAATGTTTTCAAAATTCTGTTTTTGATTATTTCCCAGAAGACCATGAAAAAGCAGAAATAACCTAGTCTTCCCAGTGACTGGAGTAAGACTAAAGAACTAACAACTGCCAAGATTTCTATTCTTGCTGAGTGACATCAGAGAAAGGTGCTAGCACACTGAGTACGCAGGCAGGTCACTGGCATATCAGTATGAAAAGCTAACTCATCCTGGGTGAAACTGGGAATCAGGTTGTAGAGAACATCTGGAAACATGGCATTAAAGCTCAATGTGATGACATCCAGGAATCCACAATGCAATGTGCTCTCAGATTGGAATGGACTTTGGCTGGATTTCAAGTCATCATGAGTTTGCTCTTTATCATTTTCGAAAGGGATTTGGCAAACTCTAACCTCGAGGTCTATGGGTTCTTGGGACAGAAGCAAATGCTTTTTATCAGTTATTTTCACACTTCTGCTTCCATCCCAGTTGTAAAAGGTGACAAAGCCAACCAGATGTATGGATGTAAGCTCAAGTGTTTTAAAGACGTCACTCTACTCTCACATAGTTTACATTGTTTCTAGTGAGAATTCTGCTGTAATTTTTATCCTTATTTCTCTCTGCACAGTGCCTTTTTTCTTTACCTCCTTTTAACAATTTGCTGCTGCTTTTGACAAATTTATTATGAGTTATGTTTAATTGTAATATCCTCCATGAATTTTATGCTTGGAATTTGTTAGATTCGTGATTTTATGCATTTCCAGCTTTTATTAACCTTTGGGGAAACTTTCCCTGGCTGGTGAATGTTAGTGAATTCAGTGTAGCCTGCACACCAAAGAGTCACTCTTTTAACTTCAAGTCAGGGCACCATGCCTGTACTGCAGGCTGGGTCCCCAGTGGGTTCCATGTGAGTGGCAGCCACACACTGATGTTTATCTCCCTCTCTTTCTCCCTTTCTTACCCTCTATAAATAAATCAATATAATTTGTAATTAATTAGTTTGGCAGGAAAGGGGTGAATATTTCTTTAGTGATTTTTCCTGTCCTCCCTCCTATTCACTCTATTCTTTGACAATTTCCAATTGAAGTAGAGGAAGAGCCAGCCACATATTCTCATCCTTGACCAGGTTGGGGCATCCTGGTTCATAGTCTTTTCTGTAGCTCTCCAACCTTTTTACTATTTTGTCCTTTATGTGATCTTTCTGCAACATGTTGCTTGATTCAAATATAAAAATGATCAAAGCCCCAAGTTTCATCTCATCCTAGAGGATTTTGTAGATTTGCTCGTCGTCAGGAAACATTAATGTGTTGTATACGTCTTTAACCAAGCTGTGCTTCATCCTGTGATTTCAGTCTATTTATTCCATTATGTTTCTCTCACTTTTTCTAATCAAGCCCTTATCTCAAATATAGAAAGATCTGAACTGTCTATTTTTTAACAATGAGGAGAAAATTCCTGAAGCTTCCTCAGTTCTCATTTAGTCACAAATAATTTTTTTCACACTATAATATATTTGAAGGAATACCAAAAGATAAGAATTGACGTTTTATTCTGAGTGTCTTGGTTACTTGAGTATCAATTACACTTAAGTTTAATCTTCGTAAGGCCAGATTCAAGTGTTCTCAGAACAGAACTGTAAGAAATTAGAGAAATTCTTTATTTAAAAGTAGTATGAACTAAGTAGCTGCTTCCATATATAGTATTGAGAGCTCTGACAAATGTCCCATTTGGGACTAAAATATTTATTCTGCCACCACTTTCCTGAACCAAACTATAGGGAATCTTTGGTGCAATAGAACATTTTGTCTTCAATCGATAGAAATGCTTCACATAATTATGAGTTTATTGTGCCCTTTATTCATTAGTCCAGATGAATAAGAGTAATACTTTCTAGTACCAATCTGATGGTAATTATAAATCCAGATACTGAACCGTCATGACAGTACTCGATTATGAGATTGTGAAGTTGAAGTGGAGTTGGTGGCAGCTGTGAATTATACACATGGATTAGGTTGTCTTCCATATGAAAACACACATTTTAAAATATTCTCCTGTGAAACTAAAAGACCAAATTTGAGAAGTGCTAGGCCTCACTTTTCATACCAGATACTTCTCCAAAAATCTGAATTTTGACTTTTGAGATACTATAGAATCAAACAACAAAAGCAAAACTTCCTTCCTGATACCCAAATATGCATAAGAGCCAAGAACAATTATTTGCCTCCAAGTGTTCATACACCCAAAAGTAATGCTCAAGAAATAAGAAAGATAAAGCTCGTTCTCATCCAATAGGACATAAAGCTCGTTCTCATTGTAGGAAGTGTTCTTCTTCTGAGAAAGGGCATTCACAATCAATCTTGGGGCTGTGGTTGTACAGAGGCAGATATCAGCCAAAGACATATAGAACAGGAAGAAGTACATGGTATTCGCAAGGATCTTGTTGTTTTTAATAGTCACTACAATGAGAAAGTTCCCTGACAGTGTTGTAAGGTAAAGAATTGGAAGGACCACAAATATTGCTTTTAACAGTAATGGAGATCAAACATAGAGATGATCTTCCTAAACACTGCTGTCATTCATCAAAAAGCTGTAAGGGATAAAATTGTGGACAGGTGTAGGACAACCATGAAAGCCAGGTCATATAATTCTACTTTGTTTTATTTTCAATAAGGAAGGAGAAGTATTGGGGACAAAAGACACAAACTTAGCTTCTGGCAAGATGTATACATTGCATCAGACCAGTATTTTCAGGGGTTTTATCACTGAACTGATTCAGGTTTCTTCACACTCCTGCACTTTCCTAACTCCCTGATCTGGGGGTACAGCACAGTAGTGGAGAATGCAATTTTCCTTTTTCTCATTCTCACTTATACCTGTAGAAGTTTTGAACCAGTTCTAGTATATTTGATAATACAAATCTCCCCTTTTCTCCCAGATAGACAAATGCCTCTATCACCTATTTGCTTATATTATTGTGTGTTATTTTAACTGGATGACACAATCATGGATTATATATTATTCTTGTTGTAAAATCTTATTATTCAAACAATTTTCACTATTGTTACTACATTTGAGCTCACATTTTTTTACAGGGTAAGTGTGCCCATTTACGAGGTCCTTTCAATGTGGAAACTTTGACCTGACATACAGAAATGTTTTCCACTTACAGGTAAAATCATGTGGTATTTTTCTTTCACTGCCTGGCTCATTTCACTTAACATAATGCTCTCCATTTCCATTCATTTTGGGGCAAAGAGTAGGACTCTTTCTTTCCTTTTGCTGCCTAAGATTTCATCATGTAAAAGTATCATAGTTTTTTTCATCCTACTCATTTACAGGGAAACCAAGAAAACAAACAAGCAAGGAAACAAAATATCACCAGACACTTTTTACTTAAGAACAAACTGACAGTAACCAGTGGAGAGGTGGGAGGAGATAATGGGGGAAGGGTAAGAGGGTTGTCAGGCACATTTACAAAGTACTCATGGACAAAACCAAAGAGGGGTAAAATCAAAACTAGGGAGTAGCGATGGCTGGGGTGAGGGGGAGTGGTGGTGGGGGAAATAAAGATAACTGTACTTGGACAACAATAAAAAATAAATAAATAGTAAAGGAAGGGATGGAGGGAGGAAGGAAGGAAGCAAGGAAGGAAGGGAGGGAGGGAGGAAGGAAGGAAGGAAGGGAGGAAGGAAGGAAGAAAGTTTTTCTAAGTACAGTTAGGTTAAAATTGCAGTGAGATACTATTACATAGCCTCTCTGTGCAGCATTCACCATCCACGTCATATAAAACTGTACACCAATTTCATGTACATTTTATGAAGACTTTCTAGGATCATGTAGATCCTAGAAAACAGACATCCTGAGCCCTCCAAGAAAGACACAAGTTGTTACCTTAATTTTCTAGTCTAATTGCAAAATCAGGATCTGTATACTACATGGAGAAGCAAATATCAAAGCAGAAAATCGATATCAAAATGAATAAGAGTGTGGAAGAGGCAAGAGTAGAGAATGAGTGAAGTGAGTACAAGAGAGAAAAGAGATTGAAAATGAGCAGAACCAAGAAAAGGAGAATCTGAGTGTAGCATAGAGACAGAGAAAAAAGGGAGCAAAAGAAAATATTAGGGAGGATAGTTTGATGCAAGATTTCATCACAGAACTCAATTTCTGTCTCTAGGACTTACTGCAATATCACTGTCTAAAAACAAGAAAGAGGGTGCAGATATCAATGATGCACAAGGATACTTGAAAACCCACGTGTGGAGAAAGAACAGCCCTATCGTATCCTGACCCTAAATTTCTCAAAATGAGGAGCCCTTCAAGAGAGAAACTTCTGATAATCTGACTCAATGCCATCTATGGTTCATTGACCCCTTGGGGAGCAGACATGCTTTGAGAGTGCTGAAGCCAAGGAAGACTTAGGGAACCTGGACCACTCTAACTTTTTTTTTGCAGGAACTATGTTCAGCACCTGCATCGTGTCTTAGAACATCCACTGAGTGTAGACTCCATCAAATCAATCTCATCTTTCATTACAAACTATCATTATTCTGCTCCACACATTCCTCATGGCATTTCTCACTTCACTATTCCTGATGGTGTAAATCAAAGAATTGAGCAAGGGCGTTAGGATAGTGTAAAATATTGTCACCATTTTGTCAAAGGAGAAAGTGGATGGAGGTTGAGCATACATGAATATGCAGGGAACAAAGAACAAAACCACAACAGCAATGTGAGATCCACAAGTGGAGAGAGCCTTCCGCTTCCCTTCAATACTGTGAGTTCTCAGAGAGCACAAGATGATGGCATAGGAACCAAGTAACAAAGAGAAGATCATGATGCACATTAACCCACTGTTGGCCACAACAAAAAAGCCAAATACATGAGTGTCAGTACAAGCCAGCTCTAGTACTTGGTACAACTCACACACAAAATTATCAATGACATTGGGGCCACAGAAGGGCAGCTGTAGAACAAACAGACTTTGTATTGTGGAATGCAGGAAGCCCCCTGTCCAGGCCACCCCCATCAGAATGCCACAGAGCCTCCAGTTCATGATAGAAGAGTAATGCAAGGGCTTGCAGATGGCCACATAGCGATCATAGGCCATGACCGTGAGGACAATCACCTCCGCTCCAGCAAAGAAATGTCCACCAAAGAGCTGAGTCATGCAGCCTGCAAAGGAAATGGTCTTCTTCTCTGACAGAGAGTCCACAATCATCTTCAGGACGGTGAGGGTACAAAGGCAGGCATCCAGGAGGGACAAGAAAGCCAAGAAGAAGTACATGGGGGAAACCTGGAGTGCTGAGCTACTGCTAATGGTCACCACAATTAGCAAGTTGCCCCCAACAGTTGCCATGTAGCTGGACAAAAATATAACAAATAATATTTTCTGAACGTTTGGATTCTGTGAAAGCCCCAAGAAGACAAACTCAGTTACAAAGCTCTGGTTTTGCATGAGTTCCAAGAAAAAGCTAAATGCCACCAGAGGAACCATATAAGATCTTCAATGATGGGAAAAAGAAAAATTCACCTGGGACCAGTTTGTAATGCCATTATATCACAGTTATTGACCAACTGGTGCATCCATGTGAAAAGTTAATTACATGCTTCTGTTGTAAAGGAGAACAAATAATTAGAAATTTGTTGAAGACTATAGTGGGAGGCCAGGCAGAAGTCAGGAGGAGATAAAGTATTCAATACTTTAAATTGGTCAGAGCTTATATATTAATTCTAAAATTGCAATCAAACTATTTGATTTCATGTAATCCTTTCAGAAATGTTTCAACAAATATTTTTAGGATTATAAATATGTTTCTATTCCTTTTTTTAGAATCCAATCCTAAAAAAAATTTCTAAAGGCGAATTGAGGTAATGTAAGTTCTTTAAATGATGATGATGCATGTCTTGTATAACAATAAAAATTTAGAGATATATAAAATGTTCAATAATAGGATGGTGTCAAGGCAAATTAGATTACAAAACATTAAGATGTTGTAAATACTAAATAATATGAGGACATAGATAATGAGGCATGTTTACAATATGTTAAGTGAGAAAATAAAAATTTGTAATAATTCTGTTTCTTTGCCAGACATTCTAATGTAATTTTATGTTCTAGAATAGAATATATGGCAGATCTACTTTCAGTATGCGGAGTTAACATTAAGGATCAAGCTTAAGCCCTGGCTGGTATAGCTCTGTGGGTTGAGCATCATTCCCCAAATCAAAAACAATGAAGTTTGAAAGCCACAAGAGCATATTCTCCTGTATCATGAGAGTTAAAAACAAAGGAGACGGGTTCTGACTATTATTTTATTATCTCCAATACGATTAATTTATATTAGTGGAAATGACATGCTAACATACATAGAATCTTACACTAAAAATTGAAAACTAATGAAAATCTTCCATGATAGCCATATCACTGTCCCAGCCCTTCCCAATCTCCATACTCACTTTGAAAAAAATTTAAAGCTCATGCATTCCTATAGGAAGCAGCTGGTTCTGTTCATATTTGTCCTAAAAGATTCCAAGCTCTTTTGTTTCTTCATAGCCATGTATTTTAATGCACTGGAGCTGCACCAGATTGCCCAGGACACCTCCCTGCCATGGACTGTGGATATTAGGCCACTGCATTGGGCTGTGGCTTTTGGAATTTGGCCTCCCAGCTCCACAGGGCCCACTGTTTCTTTCTCATTCATTTTCTCAGTCACATGATGTGTGCATCAATTGTTCCAAAAACAATAGAAATTCCTGTCACAACTTTAAAGTACATATAATATTTGACCCTAAATGAAAAATTAGTAGTAATGTTTTCATAAGTAGTAATTTGTAATTATATTTCAAGCAGTGAATTTTATGCATTTATATGTACCTATATTTTATATCGGTCATATTTGCACATATTTTTTCTAGTAGATATAATTTTTTAAAATCAAAGGAATAGATTAAAACCACAGTCAAACTACTCCCCTAGTTATGTTCCTTAAATCCAGTGTATGCTTTAGTTTAAAAGTAAAGATTGATTCTCTATCTAGCTAATTGTGTACTTTTTGAGTATTTAAGAAATGTTTTCTTCAGATTTCAGAGCCCTTTCTCTCCTCTCCATAATCCTCTCCTGATGTTCGTAAATGCCTCAACTTATACACCCTTACTGCTCCTGGAATTTGAAAAAAATAACCTTTCTCTATATCCACCTATGTCCTTCCTGAGGGATGCCTGAACCTTCTGTTTTCTATTGCCCCAGCGATTTAGTTCATTTTAAGCAAGAGGCAAAGCCACCACCACTAGCACTAAAGCATCTTCAGTTCAGCCATGTAACTATTCCTGATCAGTTCTGAAGCAGAAATCTGAGGCTACGTATGACATCAAATGCACTTGGGGAAACTTAAGTGAACCTATTTAAAATGAGAAGGTTCTTCTCTGTGACTTGAGGGAGACACTCTTCCCTACCCTTAATGAACTGCTATGGGCCTTTGCTGGGCATTTAATATGGGAATATTAGTGCAATATTATATCAATAATTATAAATGGTAAACTCCAGTTGAATTATCATGCTCGTACAACAGTATTCTTTATATGGACTCCAAAAATTCCACTTTTTAATCTAAAACACCAGGATGGAAATATTCAAAACTACATCAGGACATGCATATTCATATGAATCTTACATGAGAATACATCTAGAAAGAATGAATTAAATGCTATTAGAAAACCAAGAGAGAAATATGCATTTGTTACATTTCTAAGGTATTGGATTTAACCTAAAGATGAAAAACTGAACACAGGTTTGATTTCATTAGACTTGAATCAATAGGACCTCCTACCCCTCCAAAACCAGATTGCATTCTAACAGCTGCTCTTTATTGACCAAGGGCAATATTAGGTGTCAAGCAGTCTCCTCTTCACTCCACATATATTATTGGTGTCTAAACCCTATGAATTTGGTAATATAATCCCCAACAAAAAGAAAGATTCTGAGAGCCAGAAAGGTTATGTAACTGGTCCAAGTGTGCATAGTCAAAAGATAGACTCACACGTTGCATTAAGCCTCATACCTGGTCCATGACACCCTGCTTTTAAGTGCAGCATCACAACTTTGGATTTTCTCTAAAAAGGAAAAACTGTGCATGATGCATCTCACCGTGTGGGAGTTCCTTGAAAATGCTGGTGATGGTCATCTCTATTCTCTATAAATAAAAGTCCACTCAGTGGCTGGAAAAAATGTGAAGGTCTTTTCCAAGTCTTACTTTTACATCTGAGAGAGAGGAAGACCATCTCTGGCAGACAACCTAGAGAATGTTCCCCGCAGCCTCAAGCAGGGACTTCAACATGGTCTAGGGGAAAAGAATCAATAAAGAAACAAAGTTTCTGTTTTCATTTCAATTGGAATTGAAAGAGGTTTCCCTGAGGGATCAAGGACCTTTAGAATTGCCTCTGAGTTACTGTCAAAGTTTGAAAGTTGGAAATCAAGGGAGCTAAAAAAGTTCAAAGAAGAACATGATCCCTAAAGCAAGAGGAGAAAGCTTTAAGGACAACCTACAAAATGTGACTAGTGAGTGGTTCTGTGTTTGAATGTTTTCACACCATGCTAGTGAGGTGAATTGTGAAATTGGAAGACTACAGCAGGTGGAATCTAAAAGACTTGTCTTTATTGCTTAGCTGGATTGAGTCTCACTTCTTTCTATGAAAAATTAGTAAATATTAAACAAAACTTCTCTCTACATTCAGAGAGTTAAAATGCATGAAGAACAAACTGTTTCAGAGTTGGCCTTGAGCACTAGTAGCTCATACCCTACACCTAACATTTTCTCTGAATTGGAAGTACAAATTAAACTAAAGTACCCTTATACAATAGATCGAAACAACATTTAACTTACTAATTTTTGGAGTCAATGTTTGATTTTTTACTTGCTTTGATACGCTGTTTAAAGTATCAAGAATACTGGGATGACAGTTGATCCTCATGAGAAAATCTTGATGGTGAGTGCAAAGGGATATCTTAACATCCTTCAGAACTATTCCCATACCAGCAAAACTCCACCGAGAATGTCAGACCACCTTACATTTCCTCCTCCAGCTCTGGCACCTTCCAACTTTGCTGTTGACCCTTTATAACTAGTGTCTCACCAGTCTCCTCACTCCTCCACTGAGTAGTCAGGATGGGCCATAAGACACAATCACTGACCTTCATTTTCCTCTTCAATCCCCCCCCCCGTCTTATAGTGGAAGGAACATTTATCAGACCTCTTATTCTCCTTACCCCTGGCTTACTCTCATCTCCTAAACACATATCATTTAGTTCAGATTCTGTCAAATTGTTTCTCACCAGCTGCTGCCAACTTCACCATTTTAAATAGATTAAGTGTTGGTTTTATCTCTTCCATACCTAGACTTTGTAGGAAAATATTTTATTTCTTATGAGTTTAATACCCATGCATAAACTAGAACACACAGTTACCCCAAAGAATGGATGTATTATGTTCTGATATTACTTTATGTTCAAATTATGGAAGAGATACTCCCAGATGACCACTGAGTTTAAGAAAGGTTTATTTGTAAAATGTAACATCAGGCAGAATGCTTTAGAGAGAAGTTTGCCCTTATAAAGTGTTATGCGGCAATGTAGAATGTCCTGGAATTTTCCATGTACACAGAGGGGCATTGTTGCTGAAATATAGAGCTACATGTGAAATAAGTCTACAAAATTTTGACATAAACTTCCTTGAAGAATAATGTAAATCTGTAAGGCTGTTGATAATATTATCTATAGACATAAACAGGCAAAGTGTGTTTTGTTGAAAGAGGGAACTTCAGGAGAAAAAAGGAAGAATTTGTGCAAACAAGTATAAAGGAAACAGGAACAAAAACTAAGAAGGAGGGAATGGGAGAGAGATAGGGAGCATGGGGGGCTGGGCTGAGATGGGAGTAAAAAATAGAAAACTGTACTTGAACTATACTGACTTAAAAATAGAAAATAAAAAATGTTTTTAAATAAAATAAAAGTGTTCCATCTAAGTTTGTATATCTATATTATTTAAAGGTGACTTGTGGACGTTCAGAGAGGCATGAAAATTAAGAACATCAGAATATTTCATTACACCATAAATTTCTGTGCTCTCCAGAATTTAGCCTGGGCTCAAAAGCATAGCAAAGTGAAAAAAAATCTTCTATTTAAAAAAAATTAGGATATGCATCACCTCTATTCTTTTACTGATTTGTTGCAGAGCTCTATAAATACGTGAACCTCCAGAATCTTGAGTCTGCATGTCCTTTAGCCTGCAAGAAATTCCTTAAAAGAAAAGAGCTCAAAAAAATGGCCTAATAAAAGGTAGATTAGATTTCATCTTGTATGGCATTTAATAATTCAACATGAAGATTAGCAGGATAGGGTGAGTAGAGGAATAAGTGAGCACAGATTATTAGAGCAGTGCAACTGCTTTGTAGAATATAATTATGATAATTTTATGTCATTATATATATGCTCAAACTCACAGAATGCACAACACCAAGAGACAAGCCTAAAATAAACTATGAACTTCGGTGATTATGATGTGCCAATGTAGGTTCACCAAGGGTAACAAATGTCCTATTCTCGTAGGGGACACTGATAATGGGAGGAGGCTGTGCATGTGTATATGAGGCTATGTATACAAAGGGTATATGGAAATTCTCTGCACCTTCCATTCAACATTGCTGCTAAACATAAAAATGCTCTAAAAATAAGCCTTCAATTTTTTCAAAATCCAACATGACATGTTAGCTGATGTATATTTAGACTTTTACACATGTATGCCAAGTGTCTCTCTGAGGTGTTACTCCTTGGGGTCATGAACTATACTGAGACAATGATGGTGATGTATTGTTAAGACCAGCCTTAGTTACAGATACCTGGATCCCAGCCAAGTCTTTGGCTCACAAACCAGAGAAGGAAAAGTAGATTCCCTTTCTTACAAGGCCAACTGCGGTCACTATCTCCTTCTGACATGGACTCATGGTCTCCAAGGCTGATGCAATGGTTTAATTATTTAGAATTCTTCATGCCAAAACTACTTCAACACTAATGGGCACCTTTTTTTATCAACTCTTCAGTGATATCTTCTCATAGCAACCCAAGATTTTTTGGCAAGAAGCTTTGGTGATGAATTTTACTATTGAACTACTGAAAATGGCTCCTACTTGCAGACACAATTCCCCCAACATAGTGAATTGTCTGAAGGTACCTCCTCAGCCACCTTGAATGGCATCTCTGGGTCCAATGCTTTACCCTGGCATGAACTATGTCTGAGCCCTCTTTACTTTCTCCCCGCCATTAAGTTCATGTCAACTCTCTGTCTTTACACAAAATACCTTCCTGACATCCCTCTCCCCACGTTCCTGTCATTCAGAGCACCAGCACAGCACCATTGTTTATATACATGACATTTAAGGTCACTATTTCAGTGTGTGAACAACTGTTTATCAAATATGAATACCTTGTAGATTTTTTAAGAATATTCTGTGAAGTTCAGCTTCAGTCTTAATATTCAGACAAAATAATTTATCACCCTAAACTTCAGCATTTGAAAGGATGAAAAGCTCAATGCCATTTCAGGGTCATTTCTGACATTTCTGCCCATCAGGGAAATGACAGCATAGGTTACTGTCACATCCAATCAGCATGATGTTTATGTTTACAAATCAGTCATGCATTCAGATTTGTTGTTCATATGTGAATATTTTTTCTCAAATATTACTCAACACCACACACTCTCTGGCTCATGATGATTGGGTATTGCAAGGGCTTACAAATGGCGGTGTAGCACTGAAAGACCATGAGGATGAGCATAAAGATGTCGATGCAGCCAAAGATGTGGACTGTGAACACTTGAGACATGTACTCATTGTAGAAAGTTGTCTTATTCTGAGAAATGGCATTCACAATCAATCTTGGGGCTCTGGTTGTACAAAGGCAGACATCAGCAAAGGACAGGTAAAACAGAAAGAAGTACATGGGATTCGCTAGGGTCTTGTTGTTTTAATACTCACTACAATGAGAAAGTTCCCCGATAGTGTTGTAAGGTAAAGAATCAAGAAGACGATAAATATTACTTTGATCAATAACGGAGATCAAACATAGAGATGATCTCCCTAAACACCGCTGTCATTGATCAAAAAGTTGTAAGAGATAAAATTATGGAGAGATGTAGGACATCCATGAAAGCCAGGTCATAGGTGTGGGCGTTCTCGTTGAGCAGCTGCCGTCGCCGCCCAGGCCACTGCTGCGTTCTGGTGTAGAACTTGGAATCCCTGTGCCTCCTTGACAATGAAGCAGAGTTCGATCGTGCCAGCTTTCCTCAGCAAGCTGTGGACGCTTGTGGAGGAAACCCACACCAACGAGTTTATCACCTGGAGCGAGAATGGTCAGAGTTTTCTAGTTTTGGATGAACAAAGATTTGCAAAGGAAATTCTTCCAAAATACTTCAAGCACAATGGCATGGCAAGCTTTGTGAGGCAACTGAATGTGTATGGTTTCCGTAAAGTAGTGCATATTGACTCTGGAATTGTAAAACAGGAAGGAGATGGTCTTGTTGAATTTCAGCATCCTTACTTCAAACAAGGCCAGGATGACTTTTTGGAGAATATTAAAAGGAAAGTTTCATCTTCAAAACCAGAAGAAAATAGAATTCGTCAGGAAGATTTAACAAAAAATGTAAGTAGTGCTCAGAAGGTTCAAATAAAACAAGAAACTATTGAATCCGGGCTTTCTAAATTAAAAAAGTGAGAATGAGTCCCTTTGGAAAGAGGTGTCAGAATTACGAGCAAAACATGCACAACAGCAACAAGTTATTCAAAAGATTGTCCAGTTTATTGTTACATTGGTTCAGAATAACCAACTTGTGAGTTTAAAACATAAAAGGCCTCTGCTTCTAAACACTAATGGAGCCCAAACGAAGAATCTGTTTCAGCACATAGTGAAAGAACCAGCTGATAATTACCATCATAAAGTTCCATATAGTAGGACTGAAGGTTTAAAATCAAGGGAGCGGATTTCAGATGATATCATTATTTATGATATTACTGATGATAATGCAGATGAAAATATCCCTGTTACTCCAGAAACTAATGAGGATGTCATATCTGATCCCTCCAACTGTAGCCAGTACCCTGATATTGCCACTGTTGAAGATGACAATGAAGATGAGTATGCACCCGTCATTCAGAGCAGAGATCAGAATGAACCAGCTAGAGAGACCCTACGTTCTGGCAGTGATGGCACTAGCCCTCTCAGGTCCAGTGCCGTCCAGCTCAATGGCTCATCCAGTCTGACCGCAGAAGATCCTGTGACCATGATGGATTCCATTTTAAATGATAACATCAATCTTTTTGGAAAGGTTGAGCTGTTGGCTTATCTTGACAGTGTTGATTGCAGCTTAGAGGACTTCCAGGCCATGCTGTCGGGAAGACAGTTTAGCGTAGACCCAGATCTCCTGGTTGATTCTGAGAATAAAGGATTAGAAGCTACCAAGAACAATGTAGTTCAGCCAGTCTCAGAAGAGGGAAGAAAATCTAAACCCAGAACAGATAAACAGCTTATCCAGTACACAGCCTTTCCACTTCTTGCATTCCTGGATGGGAACCCTGCTTCTACTGTTGAACAGGGAAGCACAGCATCATCAGAAGTTATGTCCACTGTAGAGAAACACACAGAAGTTGATGAGCTTCTGGATAGCAGCCTGGGCCCAGAACCAACCCAAAGTAAGCTTGTTGGTCTGGAACCATTGGCAGAAGCCGAAGCTAGTGAAGCCACTCTGTTCTATTTACGTGAACTTGCTCCTGCACCTCTTGATAGTGATATGCCACTTTTAGATCGCTAAGTGTCCAAGAAGTGGACTCTACATGTACATATTCATCAAAATGACGAACTATTTATTTTAAAGTATTATTTGGTACCTTTTTTTTGTAAATCACTTTCTTTTGTTGTTTAATTGGATACTGTGTAATCAAAGGCAACTTTTGCTTTTCTCACTAACCACACACTCTTGCAAAGCTTTCAGATGTTACTCAGCTATGTAGGTACACAAGATTTAATGCACATTATTGGCATATCTTTAACTTGTATTCAGATGGGCGTTTTTCTCCAGTTGTAGAACATTTGAATTATTTTTATATATATGCCCATTAACCCCAGTTGTTAAACTTTTGTTTGTTTTACTTGTTTGATGCTGTCTGTCTATATTGAGTGCACTCACTAAAATTAATGTTAGAACTACTAAAACTTTCTCTGTTTCAATTACTTTTACTAAATATTTTTCAGTTGGCTTATTTCTAAAAATTGGGAGCATAAAGTGCCTGTATATTGTAAAACTTCATTTGTCTCTCCTGGTCCAGAGAAGTCCATTCATTCATGTTCAACAGGAAAGGCAAAGTATGCATACATGAGTGCTTGCTGTCTGATATGGTTCCAGTTATGTCTACATAGAAGGGGGTGGGGATGGCGTCGGCCCAGTCCACCTAGTTGGGCTAGTTTTAAGTACAAGTTTTTTGGTTTGTTTTTTTTTAACCATATTCAGTAAAATAAATGTAATGAATGTTGCAAAAAAAAAAGCCAGGTCATATAATTCTACTTTCTTTTATTTCCATTAAGCAAAGAGACGTTTGGGGGATATAAGACATGAACTTAGTCCTGACAAGACGTACACATTGCATCAGAACCCTTTTGGGGGGTTTATCACTGAACTCACTCATGTTTCCTAATACTCCTGCACTTTCCTAACTCCCTGATCGTGGGCTACATCACAGCAGTGGAGAATGTAATTTCCCCTTCTTTAATTCTTGCTTTTACCAGTTCAAACTTTAAGCCAGTTCAAATATATTTGATAACACAAGTCTCCTTTTTTCTCCCAGATAGACAAATGCCTCTATCACCTATTTGCCTATATTACTGTGTGTTATTTTAACTGTATAGCACAATCACAGATTATATATTATTCTTGTTGTATAATCTTATTATTCAAACAATTTTCACTATTGTTATTTTATTTGACCTGCACATTCTTTTACAAGGTAAGTGTGCCCATTTACCAGGTCCTTTCAATGTGGAAACTTTGACCTGACATACAGAGACGTCTTCCACTTAGAGGTAAAATCATGTGGTATTTCACTTTCACTGCCTGGATTATTTCACTTAGCATAATACTCTCCAGTTCCATCCATGATGTCACAAATGATCAGACTCTTTTATTTCCTTCTGCTACATAGTATTTCATCATGAAAATGTATCAGTTTTTTAACACATTCATTTACTGGGGAACCTAACCAAAAAAAAAAAAAAGCAAGAAAAATATAACCAGAGACATTGATTGAGAACAAACTGACAGTAATGACAAGAAAGGTAGGAATGGGTAATAGGGGGAAGGGGGCCAGGTTATCAAGAACAAACAAAGGACACAAGGACAAAACCAAAAAGGGGCATGATCAAGGGTGGGGAGTGGGGATGGCTGGGGTGAGGGAAAGTGGTGGGGGGAAATGGAGACAACCGTACTTGAACAATGAAAAAATAGACAAATAATAAAGGAAGAAAGGAAGGAAGGAAGGAAGGAAAGAAGGAAGGAAGGAAGGAAGGAAGGAAGGAAGGAAGGAAGGAAGGAAGGAAGTTTTTCCAAGTCCAGTTAGGTTAAAATTAGAGTGGGGTATTACTAGATAACCTCCCTCTCTAGCATTCACCATCCATGTCAAATAAAACTTTAAACCCATTTCATGTAGACTTCATACAAATTTTCTAGAATCATGTAGATCCTAGAAAAGAGAAATCCTGAGAAAATCATGCAAGAAAGATATGAATTGATACCTTAATTTTTGCCTCTAACTCCAGAATCAAGTTCTGTATGCTGCATGGTGAAGAAAATATCAAAGTAGAAACTAGATACCTAAATAAATAAGAGTGTAGAAGAGCCAGGAGTAGAGAATGAGTGAAATGAGTGCAAGACAGGAGATTGAAAGTGAACTCACCCAAGGAAAGAATAGGCAGATGATAGCATGCAGAAAGAGAGACGGGACGGAGCAAAAGAAAAAATATTAGGGAGAATAGTTTGATGCAAGATTTCATTACAGAATTCAACTTTTGTCTCCATGACCTACTGCAATATCACTGCTCCAAAGCCAGAAAGAGGATACAGTCATGAGTAAGGGTTCTTGACAACCTTGAAAAGCCAGGTGTGAAAAAAGAACAGCCCTATCCTATTCTCATTGTAAATGCCTTCAAGTGAGGGGTCCCACAAGACAGAAACTACTACCAATCTGACCTCAAAGCAATCTATTATTTATTTGCCTCTCAGGGAGCAGATATGCTTTTGAGAGTGCTAAAGCCAAGAAAAACGTAGGGAACCTTGACTCTATAACTCTGCATTGCAGGAACTAAGTTCTGCAGTTCCATCATGTCTTAGAACACACACTGAGGGTAGACTCCATAAAATCAGTCTCATTTTTCATTATCAACTACCATTATTGTTCTCCACACATTCCTCATGGCATTTTTCACTTCCTTATTCCTGATGGTGTAAATCAAAGGATTGAGCAAGGATGTTAGGGTGGTGTAAAATATTGTCACCATTTTGTCAAAGGGGAAAGTGGATAGAGGTCGGGCATATGTGACTATGCAGGGGACAAAGAACAAAACCACAACATCAATGTGAGATCCACAAGTGGAGAGAGCCTTCCACTGCCCTTCAGTACTGTAGGTTCTCAGAGAAAACAAGATGATACCATAGGAGGCAAGCAACAAAGAGAAGATTATGATGCACATTAACCCACTGTTGGCCACCACCAAAAGCCCAAAGACATGAGTGTCAGTGCAGGCTAGCTCTAGTAAAGGGTACAAGTCACATACAAAATGAGCGATGACATTGGGGCCACAGAAGGGCAGCTGTAAAACAAAGAGAATTTGTATTGTGGAATGCAGGAAGCCCCCTGTCCAGGCCACTCCCATCATAATGCCACAGAGCCTCCAGTTCATGATAGAAGAGTAATGCAAGGGCTTGCAGATGGCCACATAGCGATCATAGGCCATGACTGTGAGGACAATCACCTCCACTCCAGCAAAGAAGTGTTCAGCAAAGATCTGCGTCATGCAGCCTTCAAAGGAGATGGTCTTCCTCTTAATCAGAGAGTCTACAATCATCTTCGGGGCAATCACAGTGGAGAAGCTGGCATCCAGGAGGGAAAATAAAGCCAAGAAGAAGTACATGGGGGAGCCCAGGAGTGCTGGGCTGCTGCTGATAGTCAACACAATTAGCAAGTTGCCCCCAAGAATTGCCATGTAGCTCAACAAAAGTATAACAGATATTATTTTCTGCACGTTTGGATTCTGTGAAAGCACCAAGAAGATGAACTCAGTCACAAAGCTGTGGTTTTGCATGATTTCCAAGAAAAAGCTAAATGCCACCAGAGTAAGCATATAAAATCTGCAATTATGAGAAAAAGAAAAAATCATCTGGGACCAGTTTGTGATACCATTTTATCACAGTCATTGACCAGTTGGTGCACCCATGTGAAAAGCTGATTACATGTTTCTGTTGTAAAGGAGAACAGAAAATTAGAAATTTGTTGAAGGCTTTACTGGGAGGCCTGGCAAAAGTCAGGAGAAGATAAATTATTCAATACTTTAAAGTGGCCAGAGCTTATATGTAGGAAAAGTATTCATATGCAGTAGGGAAGAGACAGAGTTTCCATCTCCACTGCAAAAGCATATCACTTTTCCAGGAGTGAATTATTGAGGAGGATTCTGAAGTCACATCCACATTGAGGACAGAGAACTTATACTTTACTGGTCATTACTGCAATCAGTATGGAATGGGAATGGGGTGACTCAAATGCCATCACGGATCATGAGAGGACCTTATCTACAAAGAGAAGAAGAAATAACCCCTAGTTTAAGAGTCATTTATTTCTTTAAATTTATTTAATTTTTTTCAAGTACAGTTTTAAATCTATTACTCCCATCCCATGCCACACCCTGTGTTCCCCCTAACCTTCCATTTCCCTCTTCTCAGCTGTTGACCATGTATCCTATATAAGAGTCATTTAAAATTCATTGCTACTCATCCAAATTTGTTACCTATGAACTGAATTGAGACTTTAAGATGAATACAGAAAGCAGACTGACAGCTATCACAGGGAAGGTGGTTAGGGGATGGGTGGAAATGTGAAAAAATTAATAAAAACAACTCATGGGCATAGACAATAGTGTGGTGATTACCAGAGGGAAGGAGAGGTGGGCACAGGGGTTGTGCCCACCTCTATGTAGAAGAGGTTAAAGGGTGAATAATTGGTGGTAGAAGGAGGCTTGACTTCAGATGGTGAACACACAATACAATGTACAGGTGATGTACTATAGAATTGTACACTTAATCTCTATGTAATTTTGTTAACCAATGTCACCCCAATAAATCCATTAAAAAACAAAATGAAAAAGATGAATTCATTCATTCCCTATACAAGAAGAGAGCTCTATGAAAAGGTGCCTAGCTCTATGCAAACATGTAACAAGTATGCACATGCTGACTTGGGTTCTTTCTTCATTCATTATTTAAAATAAGAATGAGTGTTTATTAAAAATAATGATACCTACCTACTTACGAGTATTGTAAGCACGACCAAGTGAACTAATGTAAAGAAAGTAGCTGTTGAAGAAATAGTCCTAGGAACAGTCCAAGTTAGATCTTATTGTCGCTATTTTCCTGGAAGTAAATCCATGCTGAAAGAGAAAATATCAAGTCACATACTGGGTCTGGAACTTAAACAGACTCCCAGCTACAACACTTAAGTATTCCTAATGCATCAAGAGACAAAGGAGCAGAGCTGGCCCTTCTGCTCTCTTCATGCACCTCTGGAAATCAAAGTCTTCTGAGTCCTTTGCTCATCCTTGAAGGATGACACAGAGCAAGTGATGTGGATTCATAAAGTAATAGTCCAATTACTACACATACAAATTGGCAACAACCACAAAGGTAAGGAATAGAAACAATATGTTGAGAATAGCTAGAGTCTTGAGACTTATTTACATATTTAGTAATTATTTATACTATATGGCCCAATCTGATATTCTACCACTTGTCATTTATATGACTTTATTGCAAACTAAGTATGTTCGTGTATAACCTACCTGCTCATCCCACAGGATTAACGTGAGTGTTTAATTGGCAAAGTGTAAAATTTGGGTACCGTAAGTGCCATGGAAAATTGTAGTAACTATTCCCTCACTTAGCAGGACAGCCACATTACCCATGAGTTATCCAGATAAGTACTCCAGCTATTGACTATTTTCCATAGCTACACAACAGTTTTCAAGAATGGTTGTGTCCTCACCAACACATACAACAGAAATTTATGTCCTAAATGTGTGTGTACATATACATATAATCTGTTTGTTAAATTGGTATATAAATTAATAATTAGGCTTACTGTGAGAATTAAAAATAACCTGATCTTTGTGAAAACCATTCAGAGCTAACGAAAGACAATTTATAATAAAGACATAATTGTTTATGGTAATATCTGTCTTTATGCTTACTTTAAAATAACCATTTCAACTACATTCCCAAGGTTTGTATAGCCATTCTTAGACAAAGCTGCACTGTGAACATCATATTCAGCTACAAATTTCCACCCAGGAAACAAGAGTATAAAGCAAGCACTATAAGGTCATTGGATCAGTCAACAACCATTTATTAAAAAGTAAATGATACCAATGTAGGATCCAGCAGTTACCAGCCTGTCAGCAATGAACATAGTGAGCATATATTCTTTCAAATTAGTGTTTTGGGTTTATTCAGATGAATTCCCAGGAGTAGAATCAACGAGTCATAAGGCAATTGCCATTATTAATTTTTGAAGTATCTCCATTCTGCTTTCCACAGTGGTTGCACCAATCTGCATTCCCACCAACAGTGCACCAGGGTTCTTTTTCCTCCACATCTTCACCCTCACTAAAGGTACATTTACATAATGGAATGCTGTGGGGATATAAAAGAGTAGAAAAGCTTACCCTTTGCAACAGTATGGATGGACCTGAAGAGCATTACTCTGAGTGAAGTAAGACACTCAGAGAAAGACAAGTACCATATGATTCCACTCACATGTAGAATCTAATAAGCAAAATGAACGAACAAACAAAATAGAGACAGACTCACATAGATAGAGAGAACAGGCTGTCAACTGTTGCGGGTGAGGGCTGCTAGGTGGGAGAAGTGAGGAGACTGAGCAAACAGGAAAAAGAAAAGACAAAACGCTCATGGTCACACACAATAATGTGGTGATTGTCAGGTAGAGGGAAAGTGGGGGCCATGGAGGAGGAGGATATTGCGGGATCAATGGTGAAAGACACAAACTAGACTTGGGGTGCCGAACACACAATTCAATGTACACATGATGTGTTGTTGAATTGTGAGCTTGAAAGTTGTATGATTTTGTTAGCCTGTGTCACCCCTTTCAATTCAATAGAAAGGGGGGAAACTATATTAATTCTAAAATTGCAATCAAACTACTTGATTTCATGTAATCCTTTCAGAAATATTTTAACAGATATTTTCAGGATTGTAAACATGTTACTATTCCTTTTTTTGGAATCCAATCCTAAAAATTTTTCTAAAGGTGAAATGTGGCAGTGTAAGTTGTCTCATGGAAGATGATGCATGTTTTTCATAACAGTAACACTTTATATAAACATATAAAATGTTCAAAATAGGAAGATGTTTATGCAAATCGGAGTACTACAAATTAAGATGCTGTGAATACTAAATAATATGAGGACATAGACGGTGAGGCATGTGTACAATATGTTAAGTGAGAAAAAAACCTTGTAATAATTCTGTTTCTTTGCACAGACATTCTAATATAATTTTATGTTCTAGAACAGAGATAGACTTACTTTCAGTATGTAGAGTTAACCTTAAGAATCAAGCCTAAGCCCTGACTGGTGTAGCTCTGTGGGTTGAGCACGATTCCCCAAACCAAAAACAATCAACTTTAAAATCCACAACACCATATTATCCTCTATCTGAACAGTTAAAAACAAAGGAGATGGGTTCTGACTATAATTTTACTATATCCAGTGTACTTAATTTTCATAAGTCAAACTAATATGCTAACATACATAGAATCTTAGACTAAAAATCATAAACTAGTGTAAATCTTTTATGATATCCATATCATTGGCCCAGCCCTTCCCAATCTCCATACTCACTTTGAAATCAATTTGAAGGTCATGAACTCCTATAGGAAGCAGCTGATTTTGTTCACATTTTTCCTAGAAGATTCCAAGGTGTTTCCTTTCTTCATAGCCATGAATTTTCATATATTGGAGCTGCACCAGATTGCCCAGTACATCTCCCTGCCATGGACTGTGGATTTTAGGCCACCCTGTAGGGTTCATGGCCTTTGGAATTTCGCCTGCCAGCACCCCAGGGCCCACTGTTTCTTTCTCACTCATTTTCTCAGCCACCTGGTGCTAGCATCAGTTGTTCCAAAAACATTAGAAATTCCTGTCTCAACTTTAAAGTGCATATAATATTTGAACCTAATGAAAAATTAGTAGTAATGTCATAAGTAGTAATTTGTAATTATATTTCAAGCATAGAATTATAGATGCATTTATATGTACTAATACATCATATCAGTCATATTTGCACATATGTTTCTAGTAAATATAATTATTAAAAATCAAAGGGATAGATTAAAAACCATATTCAAACTACTCTTCTAGTTAGGATCCTTAAATCCAGTGCAGTCTTTGGTTTAGCACTGAATATTTATTCTCTATCTAGATAATTTTGTTCCTTTTTGAGTATTTAAGAAATGTTCTCTTCAGATTTCCGAGCCCTTTCTCTCCTCTCCATAATCCTCTGCTGATGTCCGTAAATGTCTCAACTGGTTCACCCATACTGCTCCTCGAATTTGAAAAAAAATAACCTTTCTCTATGTCCACCTATGTCCTGCCTGATGGATGCCTGAACCTTCTTTCTTTCTATTGACCCAGCGATTTCGTTCATTTGAAGCAAGAGGCAAAGCCACCACCACTAGCACTAAAGCATCTTCAGTTCAGCCATGTAACTATTCCTGATCAGTTCTGAAGCAGAAATCTGAGGCTGCGTATGACATCAAATGCACTTGGGGAAACTTAAGTGAACCTATTTAAAATTAGAAGGTTCCTCTCTGTGACTTGAGGGAGAAACTCTTTCCTACCCTTAATGAACTGCTATGGGACTTTGCTGGGCATTTAGTATGGAAATATTAGAGCAATATTATATCAATAAATATGAATGGTAAATGCCAGTTGAATTATCATTCTCCTACAACACTATTCCTCATATGTCTTCTGAAAATTCCACTTTTTAATCTAAAACATAAGGATGGGAATGTTCAAAACTACATCAGGATATTCATCCTCACATTAATGTTAATTGAGAATACAATTAGATAGAATATATTAAGTGCTGTTAGAAAGCCGAGACAGAAATATGCACTTGTTCCATTCCTAAGGTTTTTGGATTTAACCTAAAGGTGAAAAACTGAACACAGATCTGGTTTCATTAGACTTGAATCAATAGGACCTCCTACCCCTCCAAAACCAGTTTGCAGTCTAACAGCTGCTCTTTATTGAGCATGGGCAATATTATGGGTCAAGCAGTCTCCTCTTCACTCCACATATATTATCAGTTTCTAAACCCTTTGAACTTGGTAATATAATCCCGAAAAAAAAAGAAAGATTCTGAGAGCCAGAAAGGTTATGTAACTGGTCCAAGTGTGCATAGTCAAAAGATAGACTCACACATTGCATTAAGCCTCATACCTGGACCATGACACCCTACTTTTTAAGTACAGCATCACAACTTCGGATTTTCTCTAAAAAGGAAAAACTGTGCATGATGCATCTCACCGTGTGGGAGTTCCTTGAAAATGCTGGTGATGGCCATTTCTATTCTCTATAAATAAAAATCAACTCAGTGGCTGGAAAAATGTGAAGGTCTTTTCCAAGTCTTACTTTTACATCTGAGAGAGAGGAAGACCATCTCTGGCAGACAAACTAGAGAATGTTCTCCGCTGCCTCAAGCAGGATCTTCAACATGGTCTAGGGGGAAACAATCAATAAAGAAACAAACTTTCTGCCTTCATTTCAATTGGAATTGAAAGAGGTTTCCCTGAGGGATCAAGAACCTCTAGAATTGCCTCTGAGATACTGTCAGGGTTTGGAAATTGGAAATCAAGGGAGCTAAAAAAGGTCAAAGAAGAACATGATCCCCAAAGTAAGAAGAGAAAGCTATAAGGACAATCTAGAAAATGTGACTAGTAAACAGTTCGGTGTTTGAATGTTTTCACACCATGCCAGTGAGGTGAATTGTGAAATGGGAAGACTACAGCAGGTGGAATCTAAAAGTCTTGCGTTTATTGCTTAGCTGATTGAGTCTCACTTCTTTCTATAAAAAAATTGAGTAAAGATTAAATGAAACTTATCTCTACATGCAGAGAGTTAAAATACATGAATAACAAACTGTTTCAGAGTTGGCCTTGAACACTAGTAGCTTATTCCCTTCACTTAACATTTTCACTGAATTGGAAGTCCAAATTAAACTAAAGTACCCTTACACAATAGATTCAAACAACATTTAACTTACTAATTTTGGAGTAAATGTTTGTTTTTTTACTTCCTTTGACACGCTGTTTTAAGTATCAAGAATAATGGGATGACAGTTGATCCTCATGAAAAAATCTTGATGGTGAGTGCAAAGGGACATCTTAACATCCTTCAGAACTATTCCCATACCAGCAAAACTCCACCGAGAAGGTCAGACCACCTTATATTTCCTCCTCCAGTTCTTGCCCCTTCCAACTTTGCTGTTGACCCTTTATAACTAGTGCCTCACCAGTCTCCTCACTCCTCCACTGAGTAGTCAGGATGGCCCATCAGACTCTATCACTGACCGTAGTTTTCCTCTTCACCGCCCCCCATCTTAGAGTGGAAAGAACGTTTACTCAGACCTCTTCTTCTCCTTACCCCTTGCTTACTCTCATCTCCTTAACACATATCATTTAGTCCAGATTCCGTCATATTGTTTCTCACCGGCTGCTGCAAACTTGACCATTTTTAATAGATTAAGTGTTGGTTTTATCTCTTCCAGACCTAGACTTTGTAGGAAAATATTTTATTTCTTATGAGTTTAATACCCATGCATAAACTAGAACACACAGTTACCCCAAAGAATGGATGTATTATGCTCCGACATTACTTTATGGTCAAATTATGGAAGAGATACCCCCAGATGACCAGTGAGTTTAAGAAAGGTTTATTTGTAAAAATTAACATCAGGCAGAAGGCCATAGTGAGAAGTTTCTCTTATTAAAGTGTTATGTGGTAATGTAGAATGCCCTGGTATTTTCCATGTACACAGAGGGTCATTGTTGTTGAGATATAGAGCTATATGTGAGATAAGTTTATTAAAAATTTGACGTAAACTCCCTTGAAGGATATTGTAAATCAGTAAGCCTGTTGCTAGTATTATCTATAAACATAAATGAGCAAGTGCATTTTGTTAAAAGATGGTAAGACTGAATTTTGGATCACTTGAATTCAAGTTTTGTACCTGAAACTCTTAGCTATGTGAACTGAGGCAAGTAAATGAGCAAACCTCCCTTGGCTTCAGTTTGCTTCTCTCTAAAATGAGGATAGTAATATGGATATTGCCAACTTAGAACATGGATAAGTCACCTAACTCACCTAAATATCTCTGGTCAATAATAAAGCATTTATTTCATGTAAATATATGTACCACACATCCAAAGAAACAACTGTGGAACCTAAGCATATGCATTTTTTGTTGAGATTAGATAAAAGAATGTTCACCTTTGTTGCTTCAAATAGCTCCTCAACTCTTTGAAAGGAAGAAAAAAAATGTTCCTTTTATACAAGAAAAAATGTGAGCCATAAGGTTGTTAAGAAAATAAGACCAAATTAAGAGTAACTTGAGTAACTTATAATTTTATGGGTTTTTTTTTGTGCCAAGAAAAAAACACAGATGGGCCATAAATTATTATTTCTTCCTTCTGTTGGGGTCTTTCTTTCTACTTTGGTATGTACATAGTGCCCAAAAGGAAAAACCTCAGCAGGGGTTCTCCAATTCCCCAAATATACATCTCCCCATATATTCTAAGAATTTTTATCCTCTTTTTTTTTTGCTTTACCACAAGCTAAGCAAAAATAAAAGAATCCTAATATCCAAGTCCTATGGAATAGCCAATTTCATCCACGTAACATGTATGAAGAATTTCAAAACATAGCAATGAGACTCTGAAGAAAAATTTACTCTGGCTGTGGTGTCCAACCTGTGGCCTACAAGGCTCAGGATAGGTGTAAATGCAGCCCAACACAAAATCATAAATTTACCTAAAACATTATGAGATCTTTTTGTGATTACGTGTCACAATGTATTTAATGTTTTGCCCAAGACAACTCTTCTTCCCTTCTTTGGCCCAGAGACACCAAAACATTGGATACCTGTCCTAGTATCCTCACACTAGGGATTTGTCATTGAGTTTTCTATTGCATACCCTGGATGTGTGCACATGAACTTCAAGGCTGTGGAAAAGTACAGTAAAAGTTATCAAAAGCATAGGAGCAGAAAAATCTCTAGGACTATTCATGCTGTCGCAAAAGATAGGCTCCCTTCCTTTTAATGGGAAGTAGTATTCTATTGTGTAAATGTACCACAGCTTTCCAATCCACTCTCTACTGATGGGCATTCGGGCTGTTTTCAGATCTTGGCTATTGTAAATATCGCTGCTATGACCACAGGGTGCATATATTCTTTCAGTGTTTATGGTCTGAGGGAAGGAGGGTGAGGAATAGGTGCAGGCAGCAAGGGGGGAAATGGGGACAATTACAATACTGTAAACAATAAAAACAAAGTTTAAAAAAAGGTATCAAAAGCACCTAGTGAAAAGCTGAGCCATTAGTAAGTGCTCAGTAAGCTTCAGTTTCTGGATCTCTTTATTCCCTACCTTGATGTGCACAATCTGTTAATTTTCCTTCAAAGTGTGCAATAGATATAATCCTCCCTGTTTATATACATCATCATGTTCTCGGCATTTGAACAGGCTAAGCTACTCTCTTCTTCAACAAACTCTTAATGGCAATTTTCACCTTTGTGTCTCACCGTGTAAATGACAGGATTAAACATGGGAGTTAGGATTGCAAAGAACACAGTCACCAACTTGTCCACAGGGAAGGTGACCACAGGACACATGTAGGTGAATATGCAAGGCACAAAAAAGGGTACAACTACAATAAAGTGGGAGCCACATGTAGACAGGGCTTTGCGCTGTCCTTCAGAGCCATGGGATTTCAGGGAGCTCAGGATGATTTTGTAGGAGGTGAGCAGCATAGAAAAAATAAGCAAGCACATGGCCCCACTATTGGCTGCCACTACCATTCCGAGCCTATAGGTGTCTCTGCAGGCAAGTTTCAGCAGTGGGAAGAGATCACACATGAAGTGGTCTATGACATTGGGACCACAGAAGGGCAAGTTGACCATGAATAGAATCTGTACAGTGGCATGCAATACTCCTCCAATCCAGACCACCAGCACCAGGAGGCGGCAAAGCCCCTGCCTCATGATGGTCACATAGTGATGGGCCTTGCAGATGGCCACGTAGTGGTCATAGGCCATGACAATGAGAAGGATGATCTCTGAGCCTCCCGGGAAGTGCTCCACAAACAGCCGGCTCAGGCATCTGGCCAAAGAGATGATTCTTCTCTGGTACAAGAGGTCCATGATCATTTTGGGGGT
>NW_028092491.1:222289-292280 GCF_014824575.4 Sturnira hondurensis | reverse complement strand
TGTACAAATGGCCCCACTGTTGGACACCAGGAGCAGATTGATCACCTATGTGTCTGTACAAGCAAGCTGCAACAAGGGCTGCAAGTCACATAAATAGTGATGGATCGCATTGGGACCACAGAATGGTAAACTCAAGGCCAGAAAAATCTGAGCTAGAATGCACACAGGACCCCACCCAGGCCACAGGCACCAACACATTGCAGACTTGTTGACTCATGATGGTCATGTAGTGCAGGGGCTTACAGATGGCAACATAGTGGTCAAGAGCCATGAGTATCAGGATGAAGATCTTCAGACAGCCAAATAAATGGAATGAAAAGACTTGGATTAGGCACTCACTGAAAGAGATAGTGGCGTTCTTCAGAAGGGTGTCCACAATCATTCTAGGGGCTATGGAAATAGAGAAGCAGGTATCAGATAAGGACAAGTGGAAAAGAAAGAAATGACTCCCAAGTACCTGGCTGGTCTTGATAGTAGTAATAATCAGAAAGTTACCCAGCAATGTCCCCAAATAGAAAAGCAAAAAAGTGACAAACACTATTTTCTTCCTAACAGGATTTTGGGTCAACCCAAGCAGAATGAATTCAGTCATGTTATTATTCAGCTGCATGATTTCATGAATGAGGATGAGGGGTGAGTGTGAAATCGTTTATCTGCAAAAAAAAAAAAAAAAGAAATTAATTCATGATGTGATGTGTGATTTTATAACATATCTTAAGAAAAATAAATATTCCTCAACATAGACATTTTGTTTGTGGTTTCCTAATGTGTCATCTCAGCTTTTTGTCTTTGAACTTGTAATAACCACCTCATAGCATCCTATGAGACTCACATAAGCTTGTGAAATTTATACTTTCCTACAGTGCTCTTCAAATACAACTCTCCTCTGGCAGCCTTTGGTGATCACTTTTTGATAAAGGAAATTCTCTCTCCTGCTCTCTAAAAGTTCCTTTTGTAGCTTTTCTTATGTTACATACTAAAATTCAGTTATATGTATGATTCCTTTACCTTCCTTTTTAAAATAAGAATCTTTGGAAGCCACATATTCTTGGGATTTTATTTTCCATAGTTCCAGGCTCAATGTCTGGTACATTGTAGGCACTTCAAGTGTTTTAAATTGAACATTCTCTAGCACCTTTTACAATATCACATTTATCTGATACTTTACTACTATTCTGATTATGGAACACATTCATATCATTAATCTACTACCTTCCATCTATTATGTATGGTGAAGAGATAAACATGATCCCAAATTATAAATCCAGGGGAAAAATTTCTGAGATTAATTTCAAATAAGTGAGTTAATCAGATCCAGAAGCTGGAGCAGGTGTTGCAGTCTTTATGGCCATGGAAGACTGGGAGACCCTGCCACACAGAGAAATAATTACGTCAAGCATTTGGCACTTTTTACACAAATTCTTGGCCTTTGAGGAATGCAAAAAAGCTTTGACAGTGTTTATGTCCTCTGAACCTGATGCAGGTTTTATTGCATGTCTTTGTGGGTGATCACATTCACTTTTCCCAGAGGTACATTTGTCATGGCATACCCCAAAATGGGTAACAATGATCAGAGATGAAACAGCTGTAGTGAAATAGTGCCTTTTTTATAACATACCTCAACTTCCCCAGCAAGTGTGGCCAATTTTAGAATAGCTGGATTTGTCAAAACTATAGCAAACCGATGATATGTTGGGTTGGGAGGTAACAGGGATGAGCTGAAAGGAAAGCAGACAGCGGAGAATAGGTGAAAGAATAGATGAGTGTGGAATACCAAGTGGTAGGCATATCTTCCCATCCTAAAAGTCAGTTTTATTGCACAGGTCACAGTGAGAACCATCATTTTCCTCTTAAACTACCCAACCCTCCCTGACTCAGTTCGACTACACTTCTACCTTTGGGAAACTCCCTATACTCATTTCATGTCTATGCAAAATTTACATTCTCTGTTAGAAATTTAACAGATTGTACCACAATTCTTTATCCCTCAAGAGCCCAAATTAAAGTATAATAAAAATTCCCTCTCATGCACATGACACATTACCTTTCCCCTTCACGGTAGTTTTTAGCCTTCACATTGCCATGTTTTCTCTAAACTTCCCATGAGAAGTAGTTATTCGGCCTTTTAGACTTCATCTCAGATGTGTATCAACTGCAAATTGTGTTCTTATTATATCACTCTAGCAACATGCAAAGAGTAATAATTTGAAACTGCGGTATACAACATTCGACTTCAAGCTGTCACTCCTTTATTGATAGTTTCTCCAACTTCTAACTACATATATTCTCATCTAAAATTTAATATGTATAATGAGGACACACCTTGCTCAGCTATCATACATGAAAAGCATTTGAGAATTTTTCTGCATTCTGCCACCTCAAGAAATTTTTAGGGATTGGAATTCATTTTTCTCTCCCTACACAATAATGGCTTATCACTTACCTGGTGCTCAAAGTATTTGTTGGATTCAAAAGATTGTTTAATTTCAAAGCTGATTTTCATTTTACCTATTTACTACATTAACAGTAAACTTATAAAAAACATTATTTTTTCTGTTCTTTTCTCAGAGAAAGTACGTACAGTATAAGACATACAGAAGTGTATTTTTAAATCATGTTGAATTATTTTGTAATGATGCATTTCAGAGTTCAACGACAGAAGTCTGTCACTTACCTGTGAGAACACTCTAACTTGATCTCAAGTGTTTTTATCCCTTTTTAAAAGCAGCCCTCCATGACATACAAGGGGTAAAATCTCTTTCAGCATTCACAAGGGAATATTTTAAGACATAATGACATGCAATATTAGCACCCTGGAGAGTGACATTCCCTAGTGTTTTCTTTCCTTTGCGGATCAGAAGCATCCCACGTGTTGTACTAAACTTAACTTGGGTTTATCTATTTAGCCTACAGAAGAGTAAGTTAACCCACCTCATCCTCAGTAACCAAATGCAAACAGGTTTTGGAGGTGATGGGTGCCTTGGAATGAACAAACATACCAGGCGATAGGAGCCCAATGCAAAGGATGATTAAAGGTGTTAAAAAAAAAAGGGAGAAGAAATAGAAGTCTTTGGTAGAAGAGGAAGTGGATCAGCAAGAAACTACTTTGCTCCTATCCAGGGCCCTAAAACAACTCTCCAGCATTAGGAGACAAAAACGGTTCTAGTTCTTCTCATTTACTATCAAGTACTATCAAGGGAAGGTAGAGTGGTGCCTGCAACCTGAGGTTCAATTCGTACCCAACTTTTCTGTATTGTATTTGGAGAAAAAAATGAACACTAGAATAGGCTGGTGTCCTGTGAAGGGAAGAGAGTCTTTGAAGCAGACATTCCTTTTTGTGTTAAATATCATTAAAATATGTGATCTAGACATTTAAATCTGAGTTATATGATTATGCCTCTATTAATAAGAAACGTATTTATAAAACTGTTTCCATCTAAGTCTATATACCTATACTAATTAAAGGTGTCTTGTGGATGTTCAGAGACTCATGACATTAAAGGACCTCAGAGGACTGCATGATATCATAAAGTTCTGTGCTACCTGGAATTTAGCCTGGGTTCAAAAGCCTACCCAAGTAAAACAAGATCTTCTGTTTGGAAAATAATCTTGAGATACATCACCTATACTCACTTACTGATTTGTTGAAGAGCTCCAAAAGTAGATGAAACTCCAGAATCTTGAGTCTGCACGTCCTTTAGCCTCCAAGAAACTCCTTAAAAGTAAAGAGCTCAAAGAGAAGGACTAATTAAAGACAGATTTACCTTAATCTTGTATTGCAATTTAATAATTCAATTTGAAGATTGGCAGGATACTGTGAGTAAAGGAATAAGTGATAACAGAGGATTATTAAGGCAGTAAAACTACTTTGTAGAATATAATAGTGATTGATTCATGTCATTGCACATTTGTTCAAACTCAAAAAATGCACAACACCAAGAGAGAACCCTAAGATAAACTATGGACTTGGGTCATTATGATGTGCCAATGTAGGTTCACCAAGGTTAACAAATGTACTGCTCTGTTAGGGGACATTGATAATGGGAGGAGGCTGTGCATGTGTATATGAGGCTATGTATACACAAGGTATATGGAAATTCTCTGTACCTTCCATTCAACATTGCTGCTAACCATAAAAATGCTCTAAAAAATAAGCCTTCCATTTTTTTCCATCCAATGTGACTTGTTATCTGATGTATAGACTTTTACACACATATGCCAAGTGTCTCTCTGAGGTGTTACTCCTTGGGGTCATGAGCTATACTGAGGCAACGATGGTGATCTATTGTTTAGACCAGCCTTAGTGACAAATGCCTGGATTCCAGCTCAGCCTTTGGCTCACAAACCAGGGAAGGAAAACTAGATTCCCTGTTGTAAATGGCCAACTGTGGTCACTATCTCCTCCCAACATGGACTCATGGTCTCCAAGACTGATGCAATCCTTTAATTATTTAGAATGCTTGGTGCCAAAACTGCTTCAACACTAATGGGCACTTTTTTTTATCAACTCTCCAGTGATATCTTCTCATAGCAACCCAAGATTTTTTGGCAAGAAGCTTTGGTGATGAATCTTACTACTGAGTTACTGAAAATGGCTCCTACTTGCTGACACAATTCCCCCAGCATAGTGAATTGTCTGAAGATACTACATCAGCCACCTTGAATGGCATCTCTGGGTCCAATGCTTTGCCCTGTCATGAACTATGTCTGAGCCCTCTTTTCTTTCTCCCCATCATTGAGTTCATGCCAACTCTCTGCCTTTACACAAAATACCTTCCTGACATCCCTTCCCTCACCTTCCTGTCATTCAGAGCACCAGCACAGCACCATTGTTTATATATATACATGGCATTTAAGGTCATCATTTTAGTGTATGAATAACTGTTTACCAAATACAAATAACTTGTAGATTTTTAAAAAGCATTCTGTGAAGTTCATCTTCAACCTTAATAATCATCCCAAATGATTTATCAGTCCAGATGATATATCAGCCTAAACTCAGCATTTGAGAGGCTGAAGAGCTCAGTGCCATTTCAGGATCATTTCTGACATTTCTGCCCATCAGGGATATGACAGCATAGGTTACTGTCACATCCAATCAGCATAATGCTTCTGATTACAAATCAGTCGTGCATTCAGATCCATTGCTCATATTTGAATATTTTCTATCAAATATTAGTGAACAATTTAGTCATGACTTGGAGACAATGTCTTCTTATTTGTTTTATATTTTCACTTTGGTTTCCTTTTGCATATGGAACATGAAGCAGATGGACATTCTTATATCTATAATGAAAATACTATCTTCTTTCCAAAATGTGCACTCAGACACAACAACGACAGCTGAGCTACAAATAACAGCAAATCATATCAGGAACAAGCACAAATAAGGTTGCAAAGAAAACTGAAATTGCACCACTTTTTCTTCACTTATTTTTTTAATCTAATACACATTGTTGGTACAGAATGGAATCCTGTCGCTTTTGCTTGCCTCAAGCTAATTAATTCTATGAATAGAGCTTCCACACTTTTTTAATGGTAATTGTGGGTATGAATGCACATACGCATACAATTTCTTTTTTATATTTGCTTTTATTTTTATTTTATTATTATATTTTATCCTTGTTCAAGTACAATGGTCTGCATTTTCTCCCAACCTCTCTTCCTCACCCCAGCCATATCCACCTCTCTCTCCTGATTTCACCCTGCCTTGGATTTGTCCATGTATCCTTTACAATTGTTCCTCAAAACCCTTCAGCCATTTTACCCCATCACTCCCTCACATCTCTCCTCTGTTTATTGCCTACTTGTTCTTAATTTCAATGTCTCTGGTTATATTTTGCTTGCTTGTTTGTTTTGTTGATTAAGTCCGACTTCACAGTTAGATAATACAGGATTTGTCTTAAAGTATGTTTTAAAATTTTAATATTGTCACTTTTTTGTTTGGTTTGGACAGTTGTAGAAAATAATGGCCATTGAAGGAGTTTTGGTGAATTCTTCCAGGAAGATGGTGAAGAATGTATCCAGGATATAGGGCAGCAAGAGTGAGAAGAGAAAACAAAGTTAAGTGCACAATACTAGACAGAGTTAAAAACGTAGAGTCTTTGAAGAGAAGGAAAATAAACTCTTCCATGAACCACTTGGGGATGGTGGATGCTCTAGTTACCACTTCTGTTACCCACGAAGATTTTCAAAATATTCTTCTTGATTATTTCCCAGCAGACCATGGAAAGCAGAAATAGCCTAGTGTTTCCAGTGACTGGAGTAAGAGTGAAGAATTTATAACTGCCAGGATTTCTATTCTTGCTGAGTGATATCAGAGAAAGGTGCTAGCACACTAAGTATGCAGGCAGGTCAGTGTTATATCTGCGGGTATAGAATGTTAACTCATCCTGGGTGAAACTGGGAATCAGGTTGTAGAGAGCACCTGGAAACATGGGATTAAAGCTCCAGGAATCCACAATGAAATGTGCTCTCAGATTGGAATGGACTTTGGCTGGATTTCAAGTCATCATGAGTTTCTTTTTTGTCATTTTGGAATTGAATTTGGCAAACTCTAACCTCGGGGTCTATGGGTTCTTGGAACAGAAGCAAATGCTTTTTATCAGTTATTTTTACATCTCTGCTTCCATCCCAGTTGTGAAAAGTGACAAAACCAACCAGCTGTATGGATGTAAACTCCAGTGTTTGAAAGATGTCACTCTACTATCTCCAAGATTACATTGTTTCTAGAGAGAATTCTGCTGTAATTTTTATCCTTATTTCTCTGTGCACAGTTCCTTTTTCCTTTACCTCCTTTTAACAATTTGCTGCTGCTTTTCACCAATTTATTATAAGTTACCTTTAATTGTAATTTCCTCCGTGAATTTTATGCTTGGGATTTGTTAAACTCTTGGTTTTATACACTTTCAGCCTTTATTTAAAATGGGCGAAACTTGTCCTGACTGATGAAGGTAAGTGGATTGAGTGTAGGCTGCAAGCAAAAGAGTCACCCTTTCAATTTCCAGTCAGGGCACGTGCCTGTATTGCAGGCTGGGTCCCCACTGGGTACCATGTGAGGTGCAACCACACCCTGATGTTTCTCTCCCTATCTTTCTCCCTTTCTTACCCTCTAAAAATCAATCAATAGAATTTGAAATTAATTAGTTTGGCAGGAAAGGGAACAACATTTATTTTAGTAATTTTTCCTGTCCTTCCTCCTATTCATTCTATTCTTTGACGATTTCCAAATCAAGTAGAGGAACAGACAGCCACACAATCTCATCCCCGACCAGGGTGGGACATCCTGGTTCACAGTCTTTTCTGCAGCTCTCCAACACTTTTTCTCTTTTGGCCTTTATGCGATCTTTCTGCAACGTGTTGCTTGAGTCAAATATCAAACTACTCAGAGCTCCAAGTTTCACTTCATCCTACAGGATTTTGTAGATTTGCTCATCTTCAGGAAACATTGGTGTGTTGTATACGTCTTTAACCAAACTGTGTTTCATCCTGTGGTTCCCGTCTATTTATTCCATTATGTTTCTCTCACCTTTTCTAATCAAGCCCTTATCATAAATAGGAGAATATCTGGGCCCTCTATTATTTAATAATGAAAAGGAAATTCCTGAGCCTTTCTGAGGTTTCATTTAGTCACAAATAAACTTTTTTTCACACTACAATAAATTTGAAGGAATACCAAGAGGTAAGAATTGATGTTTTATTTTGAGTGTCTTGGTTACTTGAGAATCAATTACACTTAAGTATAATCTGCGTAATGCCAGATTCAAGTTCTCTCAAAACAGAACTATAAGAAATTCAGAAAACTGTTCATTTGAAAGTAGTATAAAACCAAATAGCTGCTTGTGTATATGGTATTCAGAGCTCTGACAAATGTCCCATTTGGGACTAAAATATTTATTCTGTCACCACTTTCCTGAAGCAGAAATATTGGGAACCTTTGGTGCAACATAACATTTTGTCTTCACTTAATGGAAATGTTTCACATACTTATGAATTTATTCTGTATTTTTCTTCTTAGTTCATATGACTAGGAGTAATACTTTCTTGTTCCAATTTCATGATAATTAAAAACCCAGGTACTGAACTGGCATGACAGTATTTTATTATGAGATTATGAAGTTGAAGTGGAGTTGGTGGGGGTTGGGAATTATACACATGGATTACATTGTGTTCCATACGAAAACACACATTTTAAAATATTCTCCTGTGAAACTAAAAGACCAAATTTGAGAAGTGCTAGGCCTCACTTGTCATACCAGATTATTCTCCAAAAATCCGAATTTTGACTTTTGAGATACTATAGTACCAAACAACAAAAACAAACCTTCTTTTCTGATACCCCAATAAACATAAGAGCCAAGGACAGTTATTTGTCTGTAAATGTTCATACACTCAAAAGTAATGCTCAAGAAATAAGAAAGATAAAGCCGCTTCTCTCCCAATTGGACAACATTTCCACTTTCCTTTCTCCCTTTCTCTCTCTTCATCCTGCATTGTCCTCTGTCCTCACTTCTTTCCTGACCTTCACTCATTTCTGTTGCCGAACTCACTACTGCCTCTTCCTCTCCTTAGTGAGAAGTAGTGGGAAGACCCCAAAGAGCCATTGACTCACTGACAGTGCTATCTTGTCCAAATATCACTCTCTTCTCTCCCTCACCACACAGAATGAATTTTTACAGGATTTTCAGAAACAGTGTAGGTTTTCACTGACGTTTCTAGCTTTTATTACAGTTGGAGAGTTTATCAGTGTAGACACCCCCAGTGAATTAAGCTCACGCACAGATTTCCAGAGGAGTAATTTCTCAGAACACCTTGTCTAACCATCAGCTTGTCAAGATGGCAACTTTGACTCTGAAAGTTTCCAGGCCCTAGGGATTAGCTCTGATGACTGTACTCATAAGGATGAAAATGAAATGTAGGGAAAAATTTGGTGCACATAAACATATGTATGCACATACATTTATTCTATCATTTGTCAGTTATTTTCTTTCCTAAGAAAAATTGGTATAGGAAGCTAAATTACCTAATGAATATGACCAAACATTGATAGAATTCAAGAAAGGGTCATCCTAGGTTGTTAAAAGTGATTATGAACTCTAAGTAGTAACTATAGGCTAATGCAATCTTCTCAGATTTCTTGTGTATTTTACCAAAGAATATTTTACTTTTTTGCCTATTAAGCAAAACTAAGATATTAAGGAAATATACATTCGAGTCCCCATATAGTATTTATTAACTGAAATCATACTTTGTTACATCATAAACTTTTCATGGCAATTTTAACCTCCCCATTCCTCAATGTATAGATCAGAGGGTTGAGCAAGGATGTCCCAATGGTATTAAATACAGCTATCATCTTGTCTACTGGATACGTGGTTGGTAGGCATCTATACATGAATACACACGGAACAAAAAATATTACAGCCACAATAAAGTGGGGTGTGCATGTGTAAAGGGCTTTCACCTTCCTTCTGTGCCGTGCTTTCTCAGAGAGTACAAGTGACAACATAGAAGATAAGCAGGATTATAAAACTCACAATGCAAATGGCCCCACTATTAGAGACAGCCACCAAATTTATCACATATGTGTCCACACAGGCAAGTTTCAACTAGGACTGCAAGTCACAAGAAAAGTGGTCAGCCACATTAGAGCCACAAAAGGGCAATTGCAAAGCTAGGAAAATCTGTGCTGAAGAGTGTATACAAGATCCCATCAGGCCAGAATCATCAACACACCACAAACTCTCTGGCTCATGATGATTGGGTATTGCAAGGACTTACAAATGCCAATTTAGCAAGAAAAGGCCATGAGGATGAGCACAAAGATATTGATGCACTCACAGAGGTGGACTGTGAAGACTTGAGTCATGTACTCATTGTAGAAAGTGGTCTTTTTCTGAGAAAGAGCATTCATAATTAATCTGGGCCTATGGTTGTACAGAGGTAGACATTATCAAGGACTGGCAGAACAGAAAGAAGTACATGGGATTCCCAAGGGTCTTGTTGTTTTTAATAGTCACTACAATGAGAAAGTTCCTTGACAGTATTGTAAGGTAAAGAATTGGGAAGACCATAAATATTGCTTTGATCAATAACAGGGATCAAACATAGAGATGATGTCCCTAAACACTCTTGTCATTAATCAAAAAGTTGTAAGAGATAAAATTATGGACAGATGTTGGAAAACCATGAAAGCTAGGTCATATAATTTCAAACTGATTTCTTTTCAATAAGCAAAGGGAAATATTGGGGACAAAAACATGAACTTAGCTCCTGACAAGATGTACACATTAAACCAGACCAACACTTTCAGGGCTTTTATTACTGAATTCATTCATGTTTCCTAACACTCCGGCACTTTCCTAAATCCTTGATTTGAGTGTACATCACAGGAGTGAGGAATGTAATTTTCCCTTCTTTAATTGTTATTTTTACCTTTTGAAATTTTAAACCAGTTCAAATACATTTGGTATTACAAGTCTCCCCTTTTCTACCAGATAGACAAATGCCTCTGTCACCTATTTGCTTATATTACTGTGTATCATTTTAATTAAATAACACAATCATAGACTATATATTATTCTTGTTGTATAATCTTATTATTCAAACAATTTTCACTTCTGTTATTTCATTGACCTACACATTATTTAATAAGGCAAATGTGTCCATGTGCCTGGTCCTTTCAATGTTGAAACTTAGACCTGAGATACAGAAAGATTATTCACTTATAGGTGAGATCATACGGTATTTCTGTCTCACTGGTTGCCTTATTTCACTTTGCATAATGCTCTCCATTTCCATCCATGCTGTTGCAAAGGGTAAAACTCTTTTCTTTTATTCTGCTGCATAGTATTCTATCACTTAAATGTATCATAGTTTTTTGATCCTCTCATTTATTGGGGAACCAACAAAAGAAACAAACAAGCAAAATATAACCAGAGACAATGAAATTAAGAAAAACTGACAATAACCAGAAGAACGATGGGAGCAGATAATGAGAATAAGTGGAAAAGAGTTGTCAAGAACATGTACAAAGTATTCATGGAAAAAACAAAACAGGGGTAGAATCAAGGGTGGGGAGTAGGTATGGCTGAGGTGATGGGGAGTGTTCGGGGTAAATGGAGACTTTACTTGGACAACTATAAAAAATAAATTAATAATAAAGGAAGAAAGGGAGGGAGGAAGGAAGAAAGGAAGGAAGTTAGTTTTTCCAAGTACAGTTAGGTTAAATTAGAGTGAGGTACTACTAAATAGCCCCTCTCTCTAGCATTCACCATCCATATCACATAAAACTGCACACCAATTTTGTGTACATTTTATGAAGACTTTCTAGGATCATGTAAATCCTAGAAAACAAAAATCCTGAGCCCTCCAAGAAAGACACAAATTGTTACCTTAATTTTCTAGTCTAACTGCAGAATCAGGTTCTGTATACTACGTGGTGAAGCAACTACCAAAGCAGAAAATAGATACCTAAATGAATAAGAGTGTGAAGATGAATGTGTAGAGAATGAGTGAAGTGAGGACAGGAGAGAAAAAGGAGTGAAGGTGAGCAGAACCAAGAAAAGGAGAATCAGAGGGTAGCACACGGAAAGACAGAGAGGGGAGGAAGCAAAAGAAAATATTAGGGAGGATAGTTTGATGCAAGATTTCATCACAAAACTCAATTTCTGTCTTTGTGACTTACTGCAATATCACTGCTCCAGAACTAGAAAAAGGGTGCAGTTATGAATCATGGACAAGGCTTTTGGGAAACCCAGGTGTGGAGAAAGAAGAGCCCTATCGTATTCTCAACCTAAATCTCTTCAAGTGAGATTTCTCACAGAACAGAAAAATCTACCAATTTAGCAATCTATGGTTTATTTACAACTTCGGGGAGCAGAGATTCTTTTGAAAGTGCTGAAGCCAAGGAAGACTTAGGCACCCTGGATGACTCTAACTCTTTAATGCAGGAATTATGTTTAGCAGCTGCATCATGTCTTAAAACACACACTGAGTGTAGACTCCATCAAATAAGTCTCATCTTCCATTACCAACTACTATTATTCTGCTCCACACATTTCTCATGGCATTTTTCACATCCCTATTTCTGATGGTGTAAATCAAAGGATTGAGCAAGGGCGTTAGGATGGTTTAAAATACTGTAATCGTTTTGTCAAAGGAGAAAGTGGATGGAGGTCCGACATTCATGACTATGCAGGGAACAAAGAACAAAACCACAACAGCAATCTGAGATCCACAAGTAGAGAGAGCTTTCCACTGCCCTTCAGTACTGTGGGTTCTCAGAGAGAACAAGGTGATGCCATAGGAGACAAGCAACAAAGAGAAGATCATGATGCACATTAACCCACTGTTGGCCACAACAAAAAAGCCAAATACGTGACTGTCTTTGTAGGCCAGCTCTAGTACTGTGTACAACTCACACATAAAATTTTCAATGACATTGGGGCCACAGAAGGGTAGCTGTAAAACAAAGAGAATTTGTATTGTGGAATGCAGGAAGCACCCTGTCCAGGCCACCCTCATCAGAATGCCACAGAGCCTCCAGTTCATGATAGAAGAGTAATGCAAGTGCTTGAAGATGGCCACATAGCGGTCATAGGCCATGACTGTGAGGACAATCACCTCTGCTCCAGCAAAGAAGTGTTCAGCAAAGATCTGGGTCATGCAGCCCTCAAAGGAGATGGTCTTCCTCTCAGAAAGAGAGTCCACAATCAGCTTTGGGCTGATGGCGGTGGAGAAACAGGCATCCAGGAGGGACAAAAAAGCCAAGAAGAAGTACATGGGGGAGCCCAGGAGTGCTGGGCTGCTGCTGATGGTCACCACAATTAGCAAGTTGCCCCCGAGAATTGCCATGTAGCTCAACAAAAGTATTACAAATATTATTTTCTGAACTTTTGGATTCTGTGAAAGCCCCAAGAGGATGAACTCTGTTACAAAACTGTGGTTTTGCATGATTTCCAAGGAAAAGATAATTGCCTCCAGAGTAAGAATATAAAATCTACAATTATGAGAAAAAAGTCACCTGAGTCCACTTTATGATACCATTGTATCACAGTCATTGACCAGTTGGTGCATCCATGTGAAAAGCTGATTACATGCTTCTGTTGTAAAGGAGAACAGAAAATTAGAAATTTGCTGAAGGATGTAGTGGGAGGCCAGGAAGAAGTCAGGAGGAAATAAATTATACAATACTTTAAAGTGGCCAGAGCTTATATGCAGGAGAAGCATTCATACACAGTAGGAAGGTCGCATTAGTTTTGATCTCTACTGACAAAGAAGATCACTTTTCCTGGAGTGAATTGGTGAGTAAGATTCTGAAGGCATATCCACACTGAGCCAGAGAACTTGTAATTTAGTGGTCATGGCTGCCAACAGATGGAAGGGAATTGGGGTGAGTCACATGCTATCACTGACCAGAGATGACCTTATCTACAAAGAAAAGAAGAAATAACCTCTAGTTTAAGACTCATTTGAAGATCATCACTACTCATTCCATTTTTTTCAACTCTAAACTGATCTGGGCCTTTAAGATGAATACAGAAAACAGACTGACAGCTACCAGAGGGAAGGTAGGTTAAGGGATGGGTGAAAAGGTAAAAGAATTAAGAAAAGCAACTCATGGAAACAGACAATAGTGTGGTGATTACCAGAAAAAAGCAGAGGTGGGCACAGGGGTATGTAGAAGAGGTTAAAGGGTGAATAAATGGTTATAGAAGGAGGCTTGACTTCAGATGGTGAACACACAATACCATATACAGGTTATGTACTGTAGAATTGTACACTTGATGTCTCTATAATTTTATTAACCAATGTCACCCCAATAAATCCATTAAAAAACAAAACGAGAAAGATGAATTCATTCATTCCCTATAAAAGAAAGCTCTAGGGAAAGGTGCCTAGCTCTATACTAACATGTAACAAGTATGCACATGTGGAGTTGGGTTCTTTCTTCATTCATCATTTAAAATAAGAATGGGTGTGTATGAAAAATTATAATACCTACCTAATTAAGGGTATTGTCAGCATGACCAAGGGAACTAATATAAAGAAAGTAGCTGTTCAAGAAATAGTCCTAGGAAACAGTCCATGTTAGATGTTATTATCCCTATTTTCCTGGAAGATAATCCATGCTGAAAGAAAAAATGTCAAGTCACATGCTGGGTCTGGAATTTAAACACAGACTCCCAGCTACAACACTTGAGTATTCCTAAAGCATCAAGAGACAAAGGAGCAGAGTTGGCCCTTCTGCTGTCTTCTTGCACCTGTGGAAATCAAAGTCTTCTGAGTCCTTTGCTCATGCTTGAAGGAGGTCCCCTGATGACACCGAGCAAGTGATGTAGATTCAGAAAGTAATAGTCCAATTACTACACATACAAAATGGCAACAACCACATAGGTGAAGAATAGAAATAATATGTTGAGTTTGGCTATAGTCTTGAGACTTTTTTATATATTTGCTAATTATTTATACTATGCGGCCCAATCTGATCTTGTACAACTTGTCATTTATATGACTTTATTGCATAGTAAGTATATTCATGTATAACCTACCTGCTCATCCCACAGAATCCTGGTGATTGTCCAATTGGCAAAGTGTAAAATTTGGGTACGGTAAGCACCATGGGCAATTGTAGTAACTATTTCCTCAATTAGCAGGTCGGCCACATTACCCATGAGTTATCCAGATAAGTACTCCAACTATTGAGTATTTTCCATAGCTACACATCAGTTTTCAAGAATGGTTGTGTCCTCACCAGCACATACCACAGAAATTTATGTTCCAAATGCATGTGTACATATACATAAAATCTGTTTGTTAAAGCGATAAATAAAATTTACTGTGAGAATTAAAAATAACGCGATCTTTGTGAAAACCTGTCAGAGCTAATGAGAAAAATTTGCAATAAATATATGCTTGTTTACCATAATATTTGTCTTAATGCTTACTTTAAAATAGCCATTTCAATTAAATTCCCAAGGTACTAGACATTCTTAAACAAAACTGCACTGTGAACACCGTATTCAGCTACAAATTTCCACCCAGAAACAAGAGAATAAGCAAACACTATAAGGCCACTGAATCAGTCAACGAACATTTGTTAAAAAGTAAATGATACCAATGTATGATCCAGCAGTTATCAGCTTGTCAGCAATGAACAGTGTGGGCATATGTTCTTTCAAATTAGTGTTTTGGGTAAATTCAGATAAATTCCCACAGGTACAATCACTGAGTCTTAAGGCAATTGCCATTAATAATTTTTTGAAGTATCTCCATTCTGTTTCCAAAGTGGCTGCACCAATCTGCATTCCCATCAACAGTGCACCAGGGTTCTTTTTCTCCATATCCTCACCCTCACTAAAGGTACATTTATACAATGGAATGCTGCTGGGCTTTTAAAAAGAAGAAAAGCTTAATGTGCAACAGTATGGATGGACCTGAAGAGCATTATTCTGAGTGAAGTAAGCCACTCAGAGAAAGACATACAATATGATTTCACTCATACGTGGAATGTAATAAACAAAATTAAGGAGCAAACAAAATAGAGACAGACTCATAGATAGAACAGGCTGACAGCTATTGGAGGTGAAGGCTGCTGAGGGAGAGAAGTGAGGAGACTGAGCAAAACAGAAAAAGAAAAGACAGAACACTCATGTCCACTAACAACAATGTGGTGATTGCAAAGGAGAGGGAGGGTGTGCGGAGGGCAGGGGGTGATGAAGGAAGGTATGGGGGAATAAATGGTGAAAGACAGAAACTAGACTTGGGGTGCTGAACACACAATACAATGTACACATGATCAGTTGATGAATTGTGCATCTGAAAATTGTATCATTTTGTTAGCCAGTGTCACCCCAATAAATTCACTAAAAGGAGGAAATTTATATTAATTCTTAAATTGTGCTCAAACTCCTTCTTTTCATGTAATCCTTTCAGAAGTGTTTTAACAAATATTTTCAGGATTGCAAACATGTTTCTATTCCTTTTTTTGGAATCCAATCCGAAAAAATTTTCTAAAGATAAAATGAGACAATGTAAGTCCTGTAACTGACAATGATGAATGTCTTTTATAACAATAAAAATTTAGAAGTATACAAAATGTTCAATAATACGGACATGATTATGCAAATCAGATTACTAAATTTAAGATGCTGTGAATGCTAAAAAATAGGAGGACATATGGTGAGGCTTGTGTGCAATATGTTAAGTGAGAAAATAAAAACTGGTAATAATTCTGCTTCTTTGCACATTCTAATATGATTTTAAGATCTAGAAGAGAACATACCCTAGACGTACTTTCAGTATATAGATTTAACATTAAGGATCAAGCCTAAGCCCTCACTGGTGTAGCTCTGTGGGTTGAGCGTCATTCAGCAAACTGAAAAGAATCAAACTTTAAAACCCACAACAGCATATTATCCTCTACCTGAACAGTTAAAAGCAAAGCAGATGGGTTTTGACTATAATTTTATTGTCTCCAGCAGAATTAATGTATATTAGTGGAACTAACATGCTAACATACATAAAATCATACAGGAAAAATCATAAAAATAGCAAAGCCTCCATGAATAGCCATATCATTGGCCAAGCCCATCCCAATCTCCATACTCACTTTGAAATTAATTTGAAGTTCATGTACT
Source organism: Sturnira hondurensis (assembly GCF_014824575.4). NCBI lineage: Eukaryota > Metazoa > Chordata > Mammalia > Chiroptera > Phyllostomidae > Sturnira > Sturnira hondurensis. Next base: position 275,640 of record NW_028092491.1, on the reverse strand, counting down.
TCTATAGGAAGCAGCTGATTCTGTTTGCATTTTTCCTAGAAGATTTCAAGGTCTTTCCTTTCTTCACAGCCATGTGTTTTAATATACTGGAGCTGCACCAGATTGTGCAGGGCCCCTCCCAGCCATGGATTCTGGGCTTTAGGCCACCTCATGGGATTGTAGCCTTGTGAATTTGGCCTCCCCACTCTCCCCAGTGCCCACTATTTCTTTCTCATTCATTTTCTCACCAACCTAATGCTCGCATCATTTGTTCCAAAAATAATAGAAATTCCTTTTTCAACTTTGAAATGTATATAATAATCAAAACTACATGAAATATCAGTAATAAGGTTGTCATAAGTACTACCTTATAATCATATTTCAAGCAGCGAGTTTTACATGCATTTATATGTACTATTTCTGTATATCAGTCAAATTGCATGTATTCTTCTAGGAAATACAATAATTAAAATTAAAAGAATAAATTAATAACCCATTCAAATTACTCTTCTACTTAAATTTTTTAAATCCAGTGTATTCTTTACTTTAGCAATAAAAGCTTTATGCTCTACCTAGCTAAATATGTTTCTTTTTGAGTATCTGGAAAATGACTCTTCAGATTCCAGAGTCCTTTCTTTCCTCTCTATAATCCTCTGCTGATGTCCATAAATGTCTCATTTGTACACCCTTACTGTTTCTGGAATTTGAAAAAAAATAACCTTTTTCTATGTCCACATATGCCCTGCCTGATGGATGCCTCAACCTTCTTTTTTTCCTATTGCCCTAGAGATTTAGTTTATTTTAAGAAAGTGGCAAATCCACGACCAATACTACTACAGTATTTTCAGTTCAGCCATGTAACTATTCCTGACCAGTTCTGAATTAGAAATCTGAGGCTACTCATCATATCAAATGCACTTGGGGAAAATTAAGTGAACCTACTTAAAATAGGTGCATTTCTGAGTTCAAAGGTAGAAATCTGTCACTTACCTGTGAGAACTCTCTAACTTGGTGCCAAGTATTTTTATCCCTTTTAAAAAGCAGCCCTCCATGACATACAAGGGGTAAAATCTCTTTCAGAAAGCATAAGGGAATATTTTAAGACATAATGACATACAATATTAGCACCCTGGAGAGTGACATTCCCTAAAAATTTCTTTCCTTCACTGATCAGAAGCATCCCACATGTTGTAGGAATCTTAACTTGGGTTTATCTGTTTATCCTACAGAAGAGTAAGTTAACACACCTCTTTCTCAGTAACCAAATGCAAACAGGTTTTGGAGGTTTGTGGTGCCTTGGGATGAACAAACATACCAGGTGATAGGAGCCCAATGCAAAGGATGATTGAAGGTGTTAAAGAAAACACAGGGAGAAGAAATAGAAGTGTCTTTGGTAGAAGGGGAAGCTTATCCCCAAGAAACTACTTTGCCCCTATCCAGGGCCCTAAAACAACTCTCCAGCATTAGAAGACAAAAACTTTCCTACTTCTTCTCATTTAGTATCAAGTATAACCCAGAGAAGTTAGTGTGGTGCCTGCAACCTGAAAGTCAATTCTTACTCAACTTTTCTGTATTGTATTTGAGAAAAAAAATGAACACGAAAATAGGCTGGTGAAGGGAAGAGAGTCTTTGAAGCAGACATTCCTTTTTGTTTTAAGTATCATTAAAATATATGATCTAGAAATTGAAATCTGAGTTATATGATTATGCTTCCATTAATAAGAAACATATTCATAGAAATGTATCCATTGAAGTCTATATACCTATAATAATTAAAGGTAACTTGTGGATGTTCAGAGAAGAATGAAAATAAAGGACCTCAAAGTACTGCATGATATCATAAAGTTCTGTGCTCCCCAGAATTAAGCCCGGGCTCAAAAGCCTACCCAAGTGAAACGGGATCTTCTGTTTGGAAAATCATTATGAGATGCATCACCTCAACTATTTTAGTGATTTGTTGCAGATCTCCAAAAGTCGATGAACGTCCAGAATGTTGAGCCTGCATGTCCTTTAGCCTACATGAAGCCCCTTAAAAGTGAAGGCCTCAAAAAGGTGGCCTCAGAAAGGTAGATTTACGTTAATCTTGTATTGCAATTTAATAATTCAATATGAAGATTTGCAGGATAGGTTGAGTAGAGGAATAGTGAGCACAGAAGATTATAAGGACAGTGAAACTACTCTATATATTACTATAATAATGGATTCATGTCATTACACATTTGTTCAAACTCACAGAATGCACAACACAAGAGATAACCCTAAGATAAACTGTGGACTTGGGTCATTATGATGTGCCAATGTAGGTACACCAAGGGTAACAAATATACTGCTCTGCCATTGATAATGGCAGGAGGCTGTGCATGTGTATATGAAGCTTTGTATACACAAGGTATATAGGAATTCTCTGTACCTTCCACTCAACATTACTCCTAAGCATAAAAATGCCTTCTAAAAACTAAACCTTCATTTTTTTTTTAAATCCAATGTGACTTGTTACCTGAGGTATAGACTTTTACACACATATGCCAACTGTCTCCCTGAGGTGTTACTCCTTGGGGTCATGAGCTATATTGAGGCAATGATGATGATGTATTGTTTAGACCAGCCTTAATTACAGATGCCTGGACTCCAGCCTAACCTTTGGCTCACAAACCAGGGAAGGAAAAGTAGATTCCCTGTTGTACATGGCCAACTGTGGTCACTATGTCCTCCCAACATGGACTCATGGTCTCCAAGAGTGATGCAATCCTTTAATTATTTAGAATGCTTGGAGCTAAAACTACTTCAACACTAACAGACTCTTTTTTTTAACAACTCTCCAGTGATATATTCTCGTAGCAACCCAAGACTTTTTGGGAAGAAGCTTTGGTGATGAATCTTACTATTGAGCTACTGAAAATGTCTCCTACTTGCAGACACAATTTCCCCAACATAGTGAATTATCTGAAGATACAACATCAGCCTCCTTGAATGGCATTTCTAGGTCCAATGGGTTTCCCTGGCATGAACTATGTCTGAGCCCTTTTTCTTTCTCCCCAATATTGAGTTTATGCCAACTCTCTGCCTTTACACAAAATACCTTCTTGGCATCCCTCTCCTCACCTTCGTGTCATTCAGAGCACCAGCACAGCACCACTGTTTATATACATGGCATTTAAAGTCACTATTTCAGTGTGTGAAAAACTGTTTCTCAAATATAAATACCTTGTATATTTTTTAAAATCCTTCTGTGAAGTTCATCTTCGGCCTTAATATTCATCCCAAATGATGTATCAGTCCAGATGATTTATCAGCCTAAGCCTCAGCATTTGAGAAGCTGAAGATCTCAATGCCATTTCAGGGTCATTCCTGACATTTCTTCCCATCAGAAATATGATAGCATAAGATGTGAGATTACTGCCACATGCAATCAGCATAATGTTTCTGTTTACAAATCAGTCATGGATTCAGATTCATTGCTAATATATGAACATTTACTTTCAAATATTAATGAACAATTTAGTGATGACTTACAGAGAATGTCTCGTTGTTTCTTTTTTGATTTTCACTTTGGTTTCCCTCTGCATATGAAATATAAAAATAATGGACATTTTTATGTCTATAATGGAAAAACTAATGTATTTTTCAAAATGTGAACTCAATAACAACAACCACAGCTCAGCTGCAAATAACAGTAAATCACCTCAGGAACAAGCACAAGTATAGTTACAAATTAAATGAAATTGCAGCACTTTTGCTTCATTTATTTTTTTAACCTAACACATTATATTGATAAAGGATGGAATCCTATCTCTTTTGCTTGCCTCAAACTAATTAATTCTATGAATAGGGCTTCCACAGTTCTGTAATAGTAATCACAGGTATGCATGCAAGTACACATGTAATCGCTTTTTATATTTGTTTTCATTTTTATTCTATTTTTTATTTCATTTTTGTTCAAGTACAGCAGTCTGCATTTTACCCCAACCTCTCCCTCTCCTCACCCCAACCATATCCACCTCCCTCCCCTAATTTGCCCCCACCATGGATTGGTACCTGTGTCCTTTATAATTGTTCCTGAAAACTTTTCAACTGTTTCACCCCATCATCGCCTCCCATTTCCCCCCTGTTTACTGTCTATTTGTTCTTAATTCCAATATCTCTGGTTATATTTTGTTTGTTTATTTGATTTCTTGATTAGGTCCCATTTCAACGTGAGATCATATGGTATTTGCCTTAAAGTATGTTTTAAAATTGTAATATTGTCACTTTTTTGTTTGGTTTGGACAGTTGTAGAAAATAATGGCCATCGAAGGGGTTTTGCTGAATTCTTCCAGTAAGATGGTTAAGAAAGTGTCCAGGATAGGGCAGGAAGTGTGAGAAGTGAAAACAAAGGTAAATGCAGGATACTAGACAGAGTATTTTTTAGACAGAGTTAAAAAATATAGTCTTTGGAGAGGAGGAAATAAGCTCTTCCTGAAACTACCTGAGGATGGTGGATGCTCTAGGTACCACTTCTGTTACCCACAAAGATTTTCAAAATTCTCTTTTTGATTATTTCCCAGAAGACCTTGCTAAAGTGGAAATAACCTAGACTTCCCAGTGACTGGAGTAAGACTGAAGAACTAACAACTGCCAAGATTTCTATTCTTGCTGAGTGACATCAGAGAAAGGTGCTAGCACACTGAGCATGCAGGCAGGTCACTGTCATATCAGTATGAAAAGTTAACTCCTCCTGGGTGAAACTGGGAATCAGGTTGCAGAGAACATCTGGAAACATGGCATTAAAGCTCTGCCTGATGACATCCAGGAATCCACAATGAAATGTGCTCTCAGATTGGAATGGACTTTCGCTGGATTTCAAATCATCATGACTTTGCTCTTTGTCATTTTGGAATTGGATTTGGCAAACTCTAACCTCAGGGTCTATGGGTTCTTGGAACAGAAGCAAATGCTTTTATCAGCTATTTTCACACCTCTGCTTCCATCCCAGTTGTGAAAAGTGACAAAACCAACCAGCTGTATGGATGAAAACTCCAGTGTTTGAAAGACCTCACTCTACTCTCACATAGTTTACATTGTTACTAGTGAGAATTCTGCTGTAATTTTTATCCTTATTTCTCTGTGCGCAGTGGCTTTTTTCTTTAGCTCCTTTTAACAATTTGCTGTTGCTTTTGACCAATTTATTATAAGATACCTTTAATTGTAATGTCCTCCATGAATTTTATGCTTTGAATTTGTTAGATTCTTGGTTTTATACATTTCCAGCTTTTATTAACCTTGGTGGAAACTTGCCCTGGCAGGTGAAGGTCAGTGGATTCAGTGTAGGCTGCAAGCCAAAGAGGAACACTTTCAATTTCCACTCCGGGCACATGCCTGTATCAGGCTGGGTTCCCCACTGGGTACCATGTGAGTGGCAACCACACCCTGATGTTTCTCTCCTTGTCTTTCTCCCTTTCTTACCCTCTAAAAATCAATCAATAGAATTTGTAATTAATTAGTTTGGCAGGAAAGGAAACAATATTTCTTTTAGTAATTTTTGTTGTCTTTCCTCCTATTCATTCTATTCCTTGATGATTTCCAAATCAAGTAGAGGAACAGACAGCCACACAATCTCATAACTGACCAGGGTGGGGCATCCTGGTTCACAGTCTTTTCTGCAGCTTTCCAACACTTTTACTATTCTGGCCTTTAGTTGATCTTTCTGCAAGGTGTTGCTTGAGTCAAATATCAAACTACTCAGAGCTCCAAGTTTCACCTCATCCTAGAGGATTTTGTAGATTTGCTCATCCTCAGGAAACATTAGTGTGTTGTATACGTCTTTAACCCAGCTGTACTTCATCCTGTGATTCCAGTCTATTTATTCCATTATGTTTCTCTCACCTTTTCTAATTAAGCCCTTATCTCAAATATACAAATATTTGGACTGTCTATTATTGAACAATGTGAAGAAAATTCCTGAAGCTTCCTCAGTTCTCATTTAGTCACAAATAAAATTATTTCACACAATAATATATTTGAAGGAATACCAAATGATAAGAATTGATGTTTTAACCTGACTGTCTTGGTTACTTGAGAATCAAACACACTTAAGTATAATCTTCATAAGGCCAGATTCAAGTGCTCTCAAAACAGAACTGTAAGAAATTAGAGAAATTTTTTATTTGAAAGTAGTATGAAACTAAATAGCTTCTTGCCTATATGGTATTGAGAGCTCTGACAAATGTCCCATTTCGGACAAAATATTTATTCTGCCACCACTTTCCTGAACCATACTATAGGGAATCTTGGGGGCAACATAAATTTTACCCTAAGTTGATGGAAATGCTTCACATACTTATGAGTTTATTCTGTCCTTTCCTCATTATTCCAGAGCAATAGGAGTAATAATTTCTAGTACCAATGTGATGATAATTATAAATCTGGATACTGAGCTGTCATGACAGTACTTGATTATGAGATTTTGAATTTTAAGTGGAGTTGGTGAGGCTTGTGAATTATACACATGGATTAGGTTGTCTTCCATATGAAAACACACATTTTAAAATAATCTCCCGTGAAACTAAAAGACCAAATTTAAAAGTCCTAGGCCTCACTTTTCTTACCAGATTCTTCTCCAAAATCTGAATTTTGACTTTTGATATACTATAGAACCAAACAACAGAAACAAGACTTCTTTTCTGTTAATCAAATATACAAAACAGCCAAGGACAATTATTTGCCTCCAAGTGCTCATCCACCAAAAACTAATGTTCAAGAAACAAGAAAGATAAAGCTGCTTCTCTCCCAATTGGACAACACTTTGACTTTCCTTTCTCCCTTCCTCTCTCTTCATCATGCATTGTCCTCTGTCCTCCCTTCTTTCCTGACCTTCACTTATTTCTGCTGCCAAACTCTCTACTGCCTCTTCCTCTCCTTAGTGAGGAGCAGTACAAACATCCCAAAGAGCCACTGACTCACTGACAGTGCTGTCTTGTCCAAATATCACTATCCTTTCTCCCTCACCACACACAGAATTAATTTTGAGAGGTTTTCCAGAGACTGTGTAGGTTTTTACTTATGTTTCTAGCTTTTATCGCAGTTCCAGAGTTTATTAGTGTAGACACCCCCACTGAAGGAGGCTCAGGCACAGATTTCCAGAGGAGTAATTTCTCAGAACATCTTGTCTAATCATCACCTTCTGAAGGTGGAAACCTTGACTCTGTAAGTGTCCAGGCCCTAGGGATTAGCTCTGATCACTGCGGTTATCAAGATGAGAGTAAAATGTAAGGGAGGACTTCCGCCAAGATGGAGGCATAGGTAGAAACACTGTGCCTTCTCCCACAACCAAGTTTGAATACAACAAAAGTTTTGGAGAACTGGGACACACCCAAAACCAGAAAATGGAATTATACGGAAGTTCGACAACTACGAACCGTTCAATGGGGACGATAAGAGAGACAGAGCCAGCAGCGGAGCCGGGTTGTGCAACACAGATCCCCTGACCTAGGGGCTCAGGCAGCCCAGAACCAGTCACCTGTTGGGGTGTGGGGCAGACTGACCAAGGTCACACATTCGTGCACAGTGAGATGGACCACCCAGACCCCAGGGGGCGAACCCAGTGGTGGAGGGCTGACAGCGATGGTACACTCACGTGCAGTGGAACGAAACACGGGGGCCTGGTGACGGTGGTGGCTGGTGGGGGTCGCGGCAGCAGGAAGCAGAGGGAAGCCATTGTCCCTCTTTGACCCCTCCCCCACATACAACATCACAACCCAGCGACTGAGTTGCCCTGCTCTAGTGAACACTTTAGAGCTCCGATTCTGCTGTGGAACAGGCAGGAACAGCCCAAAAGATGGCGAAAGAAGAACTCAAAGTCCCAGAGTCAATAACTCGAAGCGAAGGACAGGTTGCCAGCCTCTCAGAAGCCCAATTTAAGACACTATTTATCAGGATGCTCACAGAATTGGTTGATTATAGCCACAAATTAGTGGAACATATGAAGGCTAAACTAACTGAAATGAAGGGAGATGTCCAGGAAACCAATAGTGATGGAAAGGAAACCGGGACTCAAATCAATGGAATGGACCAGAAGGAAGAACAAAACATCCCACCAGGAAGGAATGAAGAAATGGGAGTTCAAAACAATGAGGAGAGGCTTAGGAACCTCCAGGACATCTTTAAACATTCCAACATCCGGATTATACGGTACCAGAAGGGGGAAAGAAACAGACATGAGTGGAAAATGTATTTGAACAAATAATAAAGGAGAACTTCCCCAGTCTGGCAAAGGTAATAGACTTCCAGGAAATCCAGAAAGCTCAGAGAGTGCCAAAGAAGTTGGACCCAAGAAGGAACACACCAAGGCACATCATAATTACAGTAGCCAAGACCAAAATGAAGGAGAAAATCCTAGAAGCATCAAGGGATAAGGGGACAGTCACCTACAAAGGAGTACCCATCAGACTGTCAGCGGATTCCTCAAAAGAGACCTTACAGGCAAGAAAGGGCTGGAAAGAAGTATTCCAAGTCAAGAAATCCAAAGACCTACAGCCAAGATTGCTTTATCCAGAAAAAGTTTCATTTAGAATGGGAGGACAGATAAAGTGCTTCTCAGATAAGGTCAAGTTCAAGGAGTTCATCATCACCAAGCCCTTATTATATGAAATGCTAAAGGGACTTATATAAGAAAAAGAAGATGAAAAAGATGAACAGTGAAAGGACAGCAAACACACAGTTATTAACAACCACACCTAAAACAAAAGCAAACCAAGAGGACAGCTAGATCAGGAGTGGAACCATAGAAATGAAGAACACATGGAGGGTTAGAAACAGGGGGGTGGGAGGAGGAGAAGGGGGGAGAAGGCACAGAAAATAGCATAGATGGTAGGTAGAAAATAGAGAGGGGGGAGGGTGAGAATAGTGGGGGAAATATAGAATCTAAAGAAATTGAGACAAGTGGTTATAAACTAAGGGGGGGAGAATAGTAAGGGAGAGAATGTGCGGGTGGCGGGGAATGAAGGGGGGAAATAGAACAACTGTAATGGTATAATCAATAAAGAATATTAAAAAATAATTAAAAAATAAAATGTTTTAAAAATGTAAGGGAAAATTGTTCCATATACAAACATGCAAGCACATAAACTTGTTCTGCGATTTGTCAGTACTTTTCTTTCCTAAGAAATATTGGTATAGGAAGGTAAATTACCTAGGAAGTATGACCAACTGTTGGTCGAATTCAAGCAAGGGTCATCCCAGGTTGTTCAAAATGATTATGGACTTTAAGTAATAACCATATTCTAATGCAATTCTCTCAGATTTCTTGTTTATTTCCCCAAAAGAGTATTTTACCTCTCCTGCCTGTGAAACAAAACTAATATATTAAGGAAATATACATTGGAGTCCCCATGTAGTATTTATTAATTGAATTCATACTCTGTTACACCATAACCTTTTCATGGCATTTTTAACCTCTGAATTCGTCAATGTTTAGATCACAGGGTTGAGCAAGGATGTCCCAATTGTATTAAATACAGCCACCATCTTCTCTACTGGAAACGTTGTTGGGTGTGTATATATGAATTCAGATGCACCAAAAATATGAAAAACATAATAGAGTGGAATGTGCATGTGGAAAGGGCTTTTCACGTCCCTTCCATGTTGTGGTTTCTCAGAGCGTAAAAGGTGACAACATAGGAGATTACCAGGATTATAAAACTCACCATGCAAATAGCCCCACTATTAGAGACAACTACCAACTTTATCACATATGTGCCTATGCAGGCAAGTTTCAACAAAGTCTGCAAGTCACAAGAATAGTGGTCAATCATATTGGGGTCACAAAACGGCCATTGCAAAGCTAGGAAAATCTGTGCTGAAGAGTGGATACAAGGTCTCACCCAGGCCAGAATAACCAAAACACCAGATTCCCTTGCTCATGATGACTGAGTATTGCAGGGACTTGCAAATGGCGATATTGCAATGAAAGGTCATGAGGATGAGGACAAAGATCTCGATGCACCCAATGAAGTGGACTGTGAAAATTTGAATCATGTACTCATTGTAGGAAGTGGTCTTCTGAGAAAGGGCATTCACCATCAATCTTGGAGCTGTGGTTGTACAGAGGCAGATATTAGCCAAGGACAGATAGAACAGAAAGAAGTACATTGGATTCGCAAGGTTCTTGTTGTTTTTAATAGTCACTACAATGAGAAAGTTCCCTGACAGTGTTGTAAGGTAAAGAATTGGAAGGACCACAATTATTAATTTTAACAATAACGGAGATCAAACATAGAGATGATCTTCCTAAACACCGCTGTCATTCATCAAAAAGCAGTAATAGATAAAATTATTGACAGATGTAGGACAACCATGGAAGCCAGATCATATAATTCTACTTTGTTTGATTTGCAATAAGTAAAGAGAAGTATTGGGGACAAAAGACACGAACTTAGCTCCTGGGAAGATGTATACATTGCATCAGACCAATATTTTCAGGGGTTTTACCACTGAACTGATTAATCTTTCCTAACACTCCTGCACTTTCCTAACTCCCTGATCTGGGGGTACATCACAGTAGTGGAGAATGCAATTTTCCTTTCTCTCATTCTCACTTCTACCTGTAGAAATTTTGATCCAGTTCCAGTATATTTGATAATATAAATCTCACCTTTTCTCCAAGATAGACTAAAGCCTCTATCACCTATTTGCTTATATTACTGTGTGTTATTTTAACTGGATGACACAATCATGGATTATATATTATTCTTGTTGTAAAATCTTATTATTCAAACAATTTTCACTATTGTTATTTCATCAGACCTCACATTTTTTTACAGGGTAAGTGTACCCCTTTACCAGGTCCTTTCAATGTGGAAACTTTGACCTGACATACAGAAATGTTTTCCACTTACAGGTAAAATTATGTGGTATTTCTCTTTCGCTGCCTGGTTTATTTCACTTAGCATAATGCTCTCCAGTTCCACTCATTTTGGGGCAAAGAGTAGGACTCTTACTTTCCTTCTGCTGCCTAGGTTTTCATCATGTAAATGTATCATAGTTTTTAGATCCAATCATTTACAGGGAAACCAGGAAAACAAACAAGCAAGCAAACAAAATATCACCAGACACTTTTTACTTAAGAACACACTGGCAGTAAACAGTGGAGAGGTGGGAGGAGATAATGGGGGAAGGGAAAGAGGGTTGTCAGGAACATTTACAAAGTACTCATGGACAAAACCAAAGAGGGGTGAAATCAAAACTACGGAGTGACAATGTCTGGGGTGAGGGAGAGTGGTGGGGGGTGGGGAAATGAAGATAATTGTTTGTGGACAACAATAACAAATAAATAAATAGCAAAGGAAGAAGAAAGGAAAAAAGGAGGAAAGAAGGGAGGAAGGAAGGAAGGAAGGAAGGAAGGAAGGAAGGAAGGAAGGAAGGAAGGAAGGAGGGAAGGAAGTTTTTCCAAGTAAACTTAAGTTAAAATTGGAGTGTGGTACTACCAAATAGCGCCTCTGTCTGGCATTCACCATCCATGTCATATAAAACTGCACTCCAATTTCATGTATATTTTATGAAGACTTTCTAGGATCATGTAGATCCTAGAAAACAGAAATCCTGAGCCCTCCAAGAAAGACACAAATTGTTACCTTAATTTTCTAGTCTAATTGCAGAATCAGGATCTGTATCCTACATGGTGAAGCAAACATCAAAGCAGAAAATGGATACCACAATGAATAAGAGTGTGGAAGAGGCAAGAGTAGAGAATGAGTGAAGTGAGTACAAGAGAGAAAAGAGAGTGAAAGTCAGCCGGACCAAAAAAAGGAGAATAAGAATGTAGGATACAGACAGAGAGAAAAGGGGGCAAAAGAAAATATTAGGGAGGATAGTTTGATGCAAGATTTCATCACAGAACTCAATTTCTGGCTCTATGACTTACTTGCAATATCACTGTCTCAAAACTAGAAAAAGGGTGCAGTTATGAACTATGGACAAGGCTTTTGGGAAACCCAGGTGGGGAGAAAGAACAACCCTATCGTATCCTGACCCTAAATCTCTTCAAGTGAGGGGTCCTGGAAGACAGAAACTTCTGACAATCTGACTCAATGCTATCTATGTTTCATTTGCCCCATGGAAAGCAGAGAGGCTTTCAGAGTGCTGAAGCCAAGGAAGACTTAGGGAACCTGGATCACTCTAACTTTTTTGTGCAGGAACTATGTTCAGCAGCTGCATCGTGTCTTAGAACACCCACTGAGTGTAGACTCCATCAAATCAATCTCATCTTTCATTAGAAACTATCCTTATTCTGCTCCACACATTCCTCATGGCATTTTTCACTTCCCTATTCCTGATGGTGTAAATCAAAGGATTGACCAGGGGCGTTAGGATGGTGTAAAATATTGTCAACATTTTGTCAAAGGAGAAAGTGGATGGAGGTCGGGCATATGTCACTATGCAGGGGACAAAGCACAAAACCACAACAGCAATGTGAGATCCACAAGTGGAGAGAGCTTTCCACTGCCCTTCAGTACTGTGGCTTCTGAGAGAGAACAAGGTGATGCCATAGGAGACAAGCAACAAAGAGAAGATCATGATGCACATTAACCCACTGTTGGCCACAACAAAAAAGCCAAATACGTGAGTGTCTGTGTAGGCCAGCTCTAGTACTGGGTACAACTCACACATAAAATTATCGATGACATTGGGGCCACAGAAGGGTAGCTGTAAAACAAAGACAATTTGTATTGTGGAATGCAGGAAGCACCCTGTCCAGGCCACCCCCATCAGAATGCCACAGAGTCTCCAGTTCAGGACAGAAGAGTAATGCAAAGGCTTGCAGATGGCCACATAGCGGTCATAGGCCATGAGTGTGAGGACAATCACCTCCGCTCCAGCAAAGAAGTGTCCGCCAAAGAACTGGATCATGCAGCCCTCAATGGAGACGGTCTTCCTCTCAGACAGAGAGTCCACAATCATCTTCGGGATGGTGAGGGTACAAAGGCAGGCATCCAGGAGGGACAGGAAAGCCAAGAAGAAGTACATGGGGGAGCCCAGGAGTGCTGAGCTACTGCTAATGGTCACCACAATTAACAAGTTGCCCCCGATAGTTGCCATGTAGCTGGACAAAAATATAACAAATAATATTTTCTGAACTTTTGGATTCTGTGAAAGCCCCAAAAGGACAAACTCAGTTACAAAGCTCTGGTTTTGCATGAGTTCCAAGAAAAAGATAAATGCCCACAGAGGAACCATATAAGATCTGCAATGATGAGAAAAAGAAAAATTTACCTGGGACCAGTTTGTAATGCATTGAATCACAGTCATTGACCAGTTGGTGCATCCATGTGAAAAGCTGATTACATGCTTCTGTTGTAAAGGAGAACAGATAATTAGAAATTTGTTGAAGGCTGTAGTGGAAGGCCAGGCAGAAGTTAGGAGGAGATAAAGTATTCAATACTTTAAATTGGTCAGAGCTTATATACTAATTCTAAAATTGCAACCAAACTACTTGATTTCATGTAATCTATTCAGAAATGTTTCAACAAATATTTTTAGGATTGTAAATATATTTCTATTCCATTTTTTAGAATCCATTCCTAAAAATTTTTCTAAAGGCGAAATGAGGTAATGTAAGTTCTATAACTGAAGATGATGCATGTCTTTTATAACAATAAAAATTTAGAAATATATAAAATGTTCAATAATAGGATGATTTCAAGGCAATTTTGATTACTAAAATTTAAGATGTTGTAAATACTAAATAATAGGAGGACAAAGATAGTGAGGCATGTTTACAATATGTTAAGTGAGAAAATAAAAATTTGTATTAATTCTGTTTCTTTTCCCAGACATTCTAATGTAATTCCCAGTCAGGGCACATGCCTGGGTTGCAGGCCGGTTCCTTGCAGGCTAACTACCAGCATGGGAGGCACAAAAGGCAACCATACATTGATGTTTCTCTCCCTCTCTCCTTCCCCTCTAAAAAAATAAATAAATAAAATCTTAAAAAAAAAAAGTTCATGCACTTCTATAGGAAGCAGTTCATTCTGTTCATATTTTTCCTAGAAGATTCCAAGGCCTTTCATTTTTTCATAGCCATGTATTTTAATACACTGAAGCTGCACCAGATTGCCCAGTACATCTCCCTGCCATGGACTGTGGATTTTAGGCCACCCCGTTGGGCTGTGGCCTTTGGAATTTGGCCTCCTGGCTCCCCACTGTCCACTCTTTCTTTCTCACTCATTTTCTCAGCCACCTGATGCTAGCATCAGTTGTTCCAAAAACAATAGAAATTTCTGTCTCAACCTTAAAGTGCATATAATATTCTACCCTAAATGAAAAATTAGCAGTGATATTGTCGTAAGTACTAATTTCTAATTATGTTTCAAGCAGTGAATTTTAGATGCATTTATACATACCTATATGTCATATCAATCATATTTGCACATATTTTTCTAGTAAATATAATTATTAAAAATCAAAAGAATAGATTACAATCACATTCAAACTACTCTCCTAGTTATATACCTTAAATTGAGGGTAGTCTTTAGTTAAGCAATAAAGATTTTTTCTCTAGCTTGCTAATTGTGTCCTTTTAGAGTATTTAGAAATATTCTCTTCAGATTTCAGAGCCCTTTCTCTCCTCTCCATAATCCTCTGCTGATGTCCCTAAATGTTTCAACTTGTACACCCTTACTGCTCCTGGAATTTGAAAAAAATAACCTTTCTCTATGTCCACCTATGTCCTGCCTGATGGATGCCTGAACCTTCTGTTTTCTATTGCCCCAGCGATTTAGTTCATTTGAAGCAAGAGGCAAAGCCACCACCACTAGCACTAAAGCATCTTCAGTTCAGCCATGTAACTATTCCCGAACAGTTCTGAAGCAGAAATCTGAGATTACTTATGACATCAAATGCACTTGGGGGAAATTAAGTGAACCTATTTAAAATTAGAAGATTCTGTTCTGTGACTTGAGTGGGACACTCTTTCCTACCCTTAATGAACTTCTATGTGCCTTTGCTGGGCATTTAGTATAAAAATATTATTGCAATATTATATCAATAATTATAAATGGTAAACAGCAGTTGAATTATCATGCTCCTACAACAGTATTCTTTATATGGACTTCATAAATTCCACTTTTTAATCTAAAACACCAGGATGGAAATATTCAAAACTGTATGAGGACATTCATCCTCATATGAATGTTAATTGAGAATACAACTAGAAAGAATGAATTAAATGCTATTAGAAATCCAAGAGAGAAAATATGCACTTGTTACATTTCTAAGGTTTTGGATTTAACCTAAAGATGAAAACCTGAACACAGGTCTGATTTCATTAGACTTGAATCAATAGGACCTCCTAACCCTCCAAAACTAGTTTGCATTCTAACAGCTGCTCTTTATTGAGCATGCACAATATTATGTGTGAAGAATTCTCCTCTTGACTGCACATGTATTATTGGTTTCTATACCCTTTGAATTTGGTAATATAATCCCCACCAAAAAGAAAGACTCTGAGAGCCAGAAAGGTTATGTAACTAGTCCAAGTGTGCACAGTTAAATGATAGACTCACACGTTACATTAACCCTCCTGGAGGGTTACATTACACGTACCTGGACCATGACACCCTGCTTTTAAGTACATCATCATAACTTCACTATCATATCAGTATGAAAAGTTAACCCATCCTGGGTGAAACTGTGAATCAGGTTGTAGAGAACATCTGGAAACAGGGCATTAAAGCTCCCCCTGATGACATCCAGGAATCCACAATGAAATGTGCTCTCAGATTGGAATGGACTTTGGCTGGATTTCAACCCATCATGAGTTTGCTCTTTGTAATTTTGGAATTGACATTGGCACACTCTACCCTCAGGGGCTATGGGATCTTGGAAGAGAAGCAAATGCTTTTTATCAGCTATTTTCACACTTCTGCTTCCATCCCAGTTGTGAAAAAAAAAAAAAAACAACCACCTGTAAACTCAAGTGTTTTTTCTTTTTTTAAATTTTTTATTTAATTATTTTTCAAGTACAGTTTTCTGTCTATTACTCCCATCCCAACCCACCCCCCATCCTCCCCTCTCCCTCCCATTTCCACCCTTCTCAGTTGTTGTCCATGTATCCTTTATATAGGTTCCTCTAAATCCCTCCCTTATTTCCACTGAAATTACCTCCCCTCTCCCCTCTGGTCACTGTCAGCCTGTTCTCTATTTCAGTGTCTTTGGTTATATTTTGCTTGCTTGTTTGCTTTGTTGTTTAGCTTCCTATTAGAGGTGAGATCATATGGTATTTGTCCTTCAACACCTGGCTTATTTCACTCAGCATAATGCTTTCCAGTTCCATCCATGTTGTTGCAAAAGGTAGGAGCTCCTTCTTTCTTTCTGCAGCATAAAATTCCATTGTGTATATGTACCATAGATTTCTTATCCATTCATTTACTGACGGGCACCTAGGTTGCNCACTTGAATCTGGCCTTATGAAGATTATACTTAAGTGTATTTGATTCTCAAGTAACCAAGACACTCAGGATAAAACATCAATTCTTATCATTTGGTATTCCTTCAAATATATTATTGTGTGAAATAATTTTATTTGTGACTAAATGAGAACTGAGGAAGCTTCAGGAATTTTCTTCACATTGTTCAATAATAGACAGTCCAAATCTTTGTATATTTGAGATAAGGGCTTAATTAGAAAAGGTGAGAGAAACATAATGGAATAAATAGACTGGAATCACAGGATGAAGTACAGCTTGATTAAAGACGTATACAACACACTAATGTTTCCTGAGGATGAGCAAATCTACAAAATCCTCTAGGATGAGGTGAAACTTGGAGCTCTGAGTAGTTTGATATTTGACTCAAGCAACACCTTGCAGAAAGATCAACTAAAGGCCAGAATAGTAAAAGTGTTGGAAAGCTGCAGAAAAGACTGTGAACCAGGATGCCCCACCCTGGTCAGTTATGAGATTGTGTGGCTGTCTGTTCCTCTACTTGATTTGGAAATCATCAAGGAATAGAATGAATAGGAGGAAAGACAACAAAAATTACTAAAAGAAATATTGTTTCCTTTCCTGCCAAACTAATTAATTACAAATTCTATTGATTGATTTTTAGAGGGTAAGAAAGGGAGAAAGACAAGGAGAGAAACATCAGGGTGTGGTTGCCACTCACATGGTACCCAGTGGGGAACCCAGCCTGATACAGGCATGTGCCCGGAGTGGAAATTGAAAGTGTTCCTCTTTGGCTTGCAGCCTACACTGAATCCACTGACCTTCACCTGCCAGGGCAAGTTTCCACCAAGGTTAATAAAAGCTGGAAATGTATAAAACCAAGAATCTAACAAATTCAAAGCATAAAATTCATGGAGGACATTACAATTAAAGGTATCTTATAATAAATTGGTCAAAAGCAACAGCAAATTGTTAAAAGGAGCTAAAGAAAAAAGCCACTGCGCACAGAGAAATAAGGATAAAAATTACAGCAGAATTCTCACTAGTAACAATGTAAACTATGTGAGAGTAGAGTGAGGTCTTTCAAACACTGGAGTTTTCATCCATACAGCTGGTTGGTTTTGTCACTTTTCACAACTGGGATGGAAGCAGAGGTGTGAAAATAGCTGATAAAAGCATTTGCTTCTGTTCCAAGAACCCATAGACCCTGAGGTTAGAGTTTGCCAAATCCAATTCCAAAATGACAAAGAGCAAAGTCATGATGATTTGAAATCCAGCGAAAGTCCATTCCAATCTGAGAGCACATTTCATTGTGGATTCCTGGATGTCATCACATTGAGCTTTAATGCCATGTTTCCAGATGTTCTCTACAACCTGATTCCCAGTTTCACCAGGATGAGTTAGCTTTTCATACTGATATGACAGTGACCTGCCTGCGTACTCAGTGTGCTAGCACCTTTCTCTGATGTCACTCAGCAAGAATAGAAATCTTGGCAGTTGTTAGTTCTTCAGTCTTACTCCAGTCACTGGGAACACTATGTTATTTCCGCTTAAGCATGGACCTCTGGGAAATAATCAAAAGGAGAATTTTGAAAATCTTTGTGGGTAACAGAAGTGGTACCTAGAGCATCCACCATCCTCAGGTAGTTTCAGGAAGAGCTTATTTCCTCCTCTCCAAAGACTATATTTTTTAACTCTGTCTAAAAAATACTCTGTCTAGTATCCTGCATTTACCTTTGTTTTCACTTCTCACACTTCCTGCCCTATGCTGGACATTTTCTTCACCATCTTACTGGAAGAATTCAGCAAAACCCCTTCGATGGCCATTATTTTCTACAACTGTCCAAACCAAACAAAAAAGTGACAATATTACAATTTTAAAACATACTTTAAGGCAAATACCATATGATCTCATGTTGAAATGGGACCTAATCAAGATATCAAATAAACAAGCAAAATATAACCAGAGATATTGGAATTAAGAACAAATAGACAGTAAACAGGGGGGAAATGGGAGGCGATGATGGGGTGAAACAGTTGAAGAGTTTTCAGGAATAATTATAAAGGACACAGGTACCAATCCATGGTGGGGGCAAATTAGGGGAGGGAGGTGGATATGGTTGGGGTGAGGAGAGGGAGAGGTTGGGGTAAAACGCAAACTGCTGTACTTGAACAAAAATGAAATAAAAAATAGAATGAAAATGAAAAGAAATATAAAAAGCGATTACATGTGTACTTGCATGCATACCTGTGATTACTATTACAGAACTGTGGAAGCCCTATTCATAGAATTAATTAGTTTGAGGCAAGCAAAAGAGATAGGATTCCATCCTTTATCAATATAATGTGTTAGGTTAAAAAAATAAATGAAGCAAAAGTGCTGCAATTTCATTTAATTTGTAACTATACTTGTGCTTGTTCCTGAGGTGATTTACTGTTATTTGCAGCTGAGCTGTGGTTGTTGTTATTGAGTTCACATTTTGAAAAATACATTAGTTTTTCCATTATAGACATAAAAATGTCCATTATTTTTATATTTCATATGCAGAGGGAAACCAAAGTGAAAATCAAAAAAGAAACAACGAGACATTCTCTGTAAGTCATCACTAAATTGTTCATTAATATTTGAAAGTAAATGTTCATATATTAGCAATGAATCTGAATCCATGACTGATTTGTAAACAGAAACATTATGCTGATTGCATGTGGCAGTAATCTCACATCTTATGCTATCATATTTCTGATGGGAAGAAATGTCAGGAATGACCCTGAAATGGCATTGAGATCTTCAGCTTCTCAAATGCTGAGGCTTAGGCTGATAAATCATCTGGACTGATACATCATTTGGGATGAATATTAAGGCCGAAGATGAACTTCACAGAAGGATTTTAAAAAATATACAAGGTATTTATATTTGAGAAACAGTTTTTCACACACTGAAATAGTGACCTTAAATGCCATGTATATAAACAGTGGTGCTGTGCTGGTGCTCTGAATGACACGAAGGTGAGGAGAGGGATGCCAAGAAGGTATTTTGTGTAAAGGCAGAGAGTTGGCATAAACTCAATATTGGGGAGAAAGAAAAAGGGCTCAGACATAGTTCATGCCAGGGAAACCCATTGGACCTAGAAATGCCATTCAAGGAGGCTGATGTTGTATCTTCAGATAATTCACTATGTTGGGGAAATTGTGTCTGCAAGTAGGAGACATTTTCAGTAGCTCAATAGTAAGATTCATCACCAAAGCTTCTTCCCAAAAAGTCTTGGGTTGCTACGAGAATATATCACTGGAGAGTTGTTAAAAAAAAGAGTCTGTTAGTGTTGAAGTAGTTTTAGCTCCAAGCATTCTAAATAATTAAAGGATTGCATCACTCTTGGAGACCATGAGTCCATGTTGGGAGGACATAGTGACCACAGTTGGCCATGTACAACAGGGAATCTACTTTTCCTTCCCTGGTTTGTGAGCCAAAGGTTAGGCTGGAGTCCAGGCATCTGTAATTAAGGCTGGTCTAAACAATACATCATCATCATTGCCTCAATATAGCTCATGACCCCAAGGAGTAACACCTCAGGGAGACAGTTGGCATATGTGTGTAAAAGTCTATACCTCAGGTAACAAGTCACATTGGATTTAAAAAAAAAATGAAGGTTTAGTTTTTAGAAGGCATTTTTATGCTTAGGAGTAATGTTGAGTGGAAGGTACAGAGAATTCCTATATACCTTGTGTATACAAAGCTTCATATACACATGCACAGCCTCCTGCCATTATCAATGGCAGAGCAGTATATTTGTTACCCTTGGTGTACCTACATTGGCACATCATAATGACCCAAGTCCACAGTTTATCTTAGGGTTATCTCTTGTGTTGTGCATTCTGTGAGTTTGAACAAATGTGTAATGACATGAATCCATTATTATAGTAATATATAGAGTAGTTTCACTGTCCTTATAATCTTCTGTGCTCACTATTCCTCTACTCAACCTATCCTGCAAATCTTCATATTGAATTATTAAATTGCAATACAAGATTAACGTAAATCTACCTTTCTGAGGCCACCTTTTTGAGGCCTTCACTTTTAAGGGGCTTCATGTAGGCTAAAGGACATGCAGGCTCAACATTCTGGACGTTCATCGACTTTTGGAGATCTGCAACAAATCACTAAAATAGTTGAGGTGATGCATCTCATAATGATTTTCCAAACAGAAGATCCCGTTTCACTTGGGTAGGCTTTTGAGCCCGGGCTTAATTCTGGGGAGCACAGAACTTTATGATATCATGCAGTACTTTGAGGTCCTTTATTTTCATTCTTCTCTGAACATCCACAAGTTACCTTTAATTATTATAGGTATATAGACTTCAATGGATACATTTCTATGAATATGTTTCTTATTAATGGAAGCATAATCATATAACTCAGATTTCAATTTCTAGATCATATATTTTAATGATACTTAAAACAAAAAGGAATGTCTGCTTCAAAGACTCTCTTCCCTTCACCAGCCTATTTTCGTGTTCATTTTTTTTCTCAAATACAATACAGAAAAGTTGGGTAAGAATTGACTTTCAGGTTGCAGGCACCACACTAACTTCTCTGGGTTATACTTGATACTAAATGAGAAGAAGTAGGAAAGTTTTTGTCTTCTAATGCTGGAGAGTTGTTTTAGGGCCCTGGATAGGGGCAAAGTAGTTTCTTGGGGATAAGCTTCCCCTTCTACCAAAGACACTTCTATTTCTTCTCCCTGTGTTTTCTTTAACACCTTCAATCATCCTTTGCATTGGGCTCCTATCACCTGGTATGTTTGTTCATCCCAAGGCACCACAAACCTCCAAAACCTGTTTGCATTTGGTTACTGAGAAAGAGGTGTGTTAACTTACTCTTCTGTAGGATAAACAGATAAACCCAAGTTAAGATTTCTACAACACGTGGGATGCTTCTGATCAGTGAAGGAAAGAAATTTTTAGGGAATGTCACTCTCCAGGGTGCTAATATTGTATGTCATTATGTCTTAAAATATTCCCTTATGATTTCTGAAAGAGATTTTACCCCTTGTATGTCATGGAGGGCTGCTTTTAAAAAGGGATAAAAATACTTGGCACCAAGTTAGAGTGTTCTCACAGGTAAGTGACAGATTTCTACCTTTGAACTCAGAAATGCACCTATTTTAAGTAGGTTCACTTAATTTTCCCCAAGTGCATTTGATGTGATGAGTAGCCTCAGATTTCTACTTCAGAACTGGTCAGGAATAGTTACATGGCTGAACTGAAAATGGTGTAGTAGTATTGGTTTTGGATTTGCCTCTTTCTTATAATGAACTAAATCAATAGGGCAATAGGAAAAAAAGAAGGTTGAGGCATCCATCAGGCAGGGCATATGTGGACATAGAGAAAGGTTATTTTTTTTCAAATTCCAGAAACAGTAAGGGTGTACAAATGAGACATTTAGGGACATCAGCAGAGAATTATAGAGAGGAAAGAAAGGACTCTGGAATCTGAAGAGTCATTTTCCAGATACTCAAAAAGAAACATATTTAGCTAGATAGAGCATAAATCTTTTATTGCTAAAGTAAAGAATACACTGGATTTAAAAAATTTAAGTAGAAGAGTAATTTGAATGGGTTTTTAATTTATTCTTTTAATATTAATTATTGTATTTCCTAGAAGAACACATGCAATTTGACTGATATACAGAAATAGGTACATATAAATGCATGTAAAACTCGCTGCTTGAAATATGATTATAAGGTAGTACTTATGACAACCTTATTACTGATATTTCATATAGTTTTTCTTATTATACATATTTCAAAGTTGAAACAGGAATTTCTATTATTTTTTGTAACAAATGATGCGAGCATTAGGTTGGTGAGAAAATGAATGAGAAAGAAATAGTGGGCACTGGGGAGAGTGGGGAGGCCAAATTCCCAAGGCTACAGCCCCATGAGGTGGCCTAAAGCCCAGAATCCATGCCTGGGAGGGGCCCTGCACAATCTGGTGTAGCTCCAGTGTATTAAAACACATGGCTCTGAAGAAAGGAAAGACCTTGAAATCTTCTAGGAAAAATACAAACAGAATCAGCTGCTTCCTACAGAATAGGAAGCTTTTGCTTTTTTTATGATTTTCCGGTATGATTGTATGTATGTTAGCATGTTAGTTCCCCTAATATAAATTAATCCTGCTGGAGACAATAAAATTATACTCAAAACCCATCTGCTTTGTTTTTAACTGTTCAGGTAGAGGATAATATGCTGTTGTGGGTTTTAAAGTTTGATTCTTTTCAGTTTGCTGGATGACGCTCAACCCACAGAGCAACACCAGTGAGGGCTTAGGCTTGATCATTAATGTTAAATCTATATACTGAAAGTAAGTCTATGGTATGTTCTCTTCTAGATTTTAAAATTATATTAGAATGTGCAAAGAAGCAGAATTATTACACGTTTTTATTTTCTCACTTAACATATTGTGCACAAGCCTCACCATATGTCCTCCTATTTTTTAGCATTCACAGCATCTTAATTTTAGTAATCTGATTTGCATAATCATGTCCCTATTATTGAACATTTTGTATACTTCTAAATTTTTATTGTTAAAAAAATTGCATGCATCATCTTCAGTTACAGAACTTACGTTACCTCATTTCGCCTTTATAAAATTTTTTAGGATTGGATTCCAAAAAAAGGGATAGAAACATGTTTGCAATCCTGAAAATATTTGTTAAAACACTTCTGAAAGGATTACATGAAATGAATCAGTTTGATTGCAATTTAAGAATTAATATAAATTTCCCCCCTTTATTGAATTGATTGGGGTGATACTGGCTAACAAAATGATACAATTTTCAGGTGCACGATTCAACAACTGATCATGTGTACATTGTATTGTGTGTTCAACACCTCAAGTCTAGGTTCTGTCTTTCACCATTTATTCCCCCATACCTTCCTTCATCACCCCCTGCCCCCCACAAACCCTCCCTCTCCTTTGCAATCACCACATTGTTGTTAGTGGCCATGAGTGTTCTGTCTTTTCTTTTTCTGTATTGCTCATTCTCGCCACTTCTCTCCCTCAGCAGCCTTCACCTCCAATAGCTGTCAGCCTGTTCCTTCTATGAGTCTGTCTCTATTTTGTTTGTTCATTTTGTTTATTAGATTCCACGTATGAGTGAAATCATATTGTATGTCTTTCTCTGAGTGGCTTACTTCACTCAGAATAATGCTCTTCAGGTCTATCCATACTGTTGCACATTAAGCTTTTCTTTTTTTAAAAAGTCCTGTAATATTCCATTGTATAAATGTACATTAGTGAGGGTGAGGATATGGAGAAAAAGAACCCTGGTGCACTGTTGGTAGGAATGAAGATTGGTGCAACCACTTTGGAAACAGAATGGAGATACTTAAAAAATTATTAATGGCAATTGCCTTATGACTCAGTGATTCTAACTCTGAGAATTTATCTGAATTTACCCAAAACACTAATTTGAAAGAACGTATGCCCACACTGTTCATTGCTGACAAGCTGATAACTGCTGGATCATACATTGGTATCATTTACTTTTTAACAAATAGTCGTTGACTGATCCAGTGGCCTTATAATGTTTGCTTATACTCTAGTTTTCTGGGTGGAAATTTGTAGCTGAATACGGTGTTCACAGTGCAGCTTTGTTTAAGAATGTCTAGTACTTTGGCAATTTAATTGAAATGGCTATTTTAAAGTAAGCATTAAGGCGAATATTACGGTAAACAATCATATATTTATTGGAAATTTTTCTCATTAGCTCTGACAGGTTTTCACAAAGATCGCGTTATTTTTAATTCTCACAGTAAATGTTATTTATCATTTTAACAAACAGATTTTATGTATATGTACACATGCATTTGGAACATAAATTTCTGTGGTATGTGCTGGTGAGGACACAACCATTCTTGAAAACTGATGTGTAGCTATGGAAAATAGTCAATAGTTGGAGTACTTATCTGGAGAACTCATGGGTAATGTGGCTGTCCTGCTAAGTGAGGGAATAGTTACTACAATTGGCCATGGCGCTTACCGTACCCAAATTTTACACTTTGCCAGTTGGACAATCACCATGATTCTGTGGGATGAGCAAGTAGGTTACACATGAATATACTTAGTATTCAATAAAGTCATATAAATAACAAGTTGTACAAGATCAGATTGAGCAACATAGTATAAATAATTAGCAAATATGTAAAAAAGTCTCACGACTCTAGCCAAACTCAACATATTATTTCTATTACTTCCCTATGTCGTTGTTGCCATTTTGTATGTGTAGTAATTGGACTATTACTTTCTGAATCTACATCACTTGCTCTGTGTCATCAGGGGACCTCCTTCAAGCATGAGCAAAGGACTCAGAAGACTTTGATTTCCACAGGTGCATGAAGAGAGCAGAAGGGCTAGCTCTGCTCCTTTGTCTCTTAATGCATTAGGAATACTTAAGTGTTGTAGCTGGGAGTCTGTGTTTAAATTCCAGACCCAGCATGTGACTTGACGGTTTCTCTTTCAGCATGGATTATCTTCCAGGAAAATAAGGATAATAAGATCTAACATGGACTTTTTCCTAGGACTATTTCTTCAACAGCTACTTTCTTTACATTCGTTCACTTGGTCATGCTGACAATACCCTTAAGTAGGTAGGTATTATAATTTTTCATACACACCCATTCTTATTTTAAATGATGAATGAAGAAAGAACCCAACTCAGCATGTGCATACTTGTTACATGTTAGTATAGAGCTAGGCACCTTTCCATAGAGCTTTCTTCTTTTATACGGAATGAATGAATTCATCTTTCTCCATTTGTTTTTTAATGGATTTATTGGGGTGACATTGGTTAATAAAATTATAGAGACATCAAGTGTACAATTCTATAGTACATCACCTTTATATGGCATTGTGTGTTCACCATCCGAAGTCAAGCCTCCTTCTATAACCATTTCTTCACCCTTTAGCCTCTTCTACATACCCCTGTGCGCACCTCTCCTTTTTTCTGGTAATCACCACACTATTGTCTGTGTCCATGAGTTGCTTTTCTTAATTCTTTTACCTTTTCACCCATCCCCTAACCTACCTTCCCTCTGCTAGCTGTCAGTCTGTTTTCTGT
This sequence comes from Sturnira hondurensis, assembly GCF_014824575.4. Classification (NCBI taxonomy): domain Eukaryota; kingdom Metazoa; phylum Chordata; class Mammalia; order Chiroptera; family Phyllostomidae; genus Sturnira; species Sturnira hondurensis. Next base: position 250,128 of record NW_028092491.1, on the reverse strand, counting down.
ATTCATCTTAAAGGCCCAGATCAGTTTAGAGTTGAAAAAAATGGAATTCGTAGTGATGATCTTCAAATGAGTCTTAAACTAGAGGTTATTTCTTCTTTTCTTTGTAGATAAGGTCATCTCTGGTCAGTGATAGCATGTGACTCACCCCACTTCCCTTCCATCTGATGGCAGCCATGACCACTAAATTACAAGTTCTCTGGCTCAGTGTGGATATGCCTTCAGAATCTTACTCACCAATTCACTCCAGGAAAAGTGATCTTCTTTGTCAGTGAAGATCAAAACTATGTGTCCTTCCTACTGTGTATGAATGCTTATCCTGCATATAAGCTCTGGCCACTTTAAAGTATTGTATAATTTATTTCCTTCTGACTCCTTCCTGGCCTCCCACTACATCCTTCAGCAAATTTCTAATTTTCTGTTCTCCTTCACAACAGAAGCATGTAATCAGCTTTTCACAAGGATTGGCTATATGGTCAATGACTGTGATAAAGTGGTATCATAAACTGGACTCAGGTGATTTTTTTCTCATAATTGTAGATTTTATATTCTTACTCTGGTGGCAATTATCTTTTCCTTGGAAATCATGGAAAGCCACAGTTTTGTAAGAGAGTCCATCCTCTTGGGGCTTTCACAGAATCCAAAAGTTAAGAAAATAGTATTTGTTATATTTTTGTTGAGTTATATGACAACTCTCTGGGGCAACTTGCTAATTGTGATGACCATCAGCAGCAGCTCAGTACTCCTGGGCTCCCCCATGTACTTCTTCTTGGCTTTCTTGTCCCTCATGGATGCCTGCTTCTCCACCGTCGTCACCCTGCAGAAGATTGTGGACTCTCTGTCTGAGAGGAAGACCATCTCCTTTGAGGGCTGAATGAGTCAGGTCCTTGCTGAACACTTCTTTGCTGGAGCGGAGGTGATTGTCCTCACACTCATGGCCTATGACCGCTATGTAGACATTTGCAAGCCCTTGCATTACACTTCTATCATGAACTGGAGGCCTGTGGCATTCTGATGAGGGTGGCCTGGACAGGGTGCTTCCTGCATTCCACAATACAAATTCTCTTTGTTTTACAGCTACCCTTCTGTGGCCCCAATGTCATCGATGATTTTATGTGTGAGTTGTACCCATTACTAGAGCTGGCCTACACAGACCCTCACGTATTTGGCTTTTTTGTTGTGGCCAACAGTGGGGTTAATGTGCATCATAATCTTCTCTTTGTTGCTTGTCTCCTATGGCATCACCTTGTTCTCTCTGAGAACCCACAGTACTGAAGGGCAGTGGAAAGCTCTCTCCACTTGTGGATCTCACATTGCTGTTGTGGTTTTGTTCTTTGTTCCCTGCATAGTCATGAATGTCGGACCTCCATCCACTTTCTCCTTTGACAAAATGATTACAGTATTTTAAACCATCCTAACGCCCTTGCTCAATCCTTTGATTTACACCATCAGAAATAGGGAAGTGAAAAATGCCATGAGGAATGTGTGGAGCAGAATAATAGTAGTTGGTAATGAAAGATTAGACTTATTTGATGGAGTCTACGCTCAGTGTGTGTTCTAAGACATGATGCAGCTGCTAAACATAATTCCTGCATTAAAGAGTTAGAGTCATCCAGGGTGCCTAACTCTTCCTTGGCTTCAGCACTTTCAAAAGAATCTCTGCTCCCCGAAGTTGTAAATAAACCATAGATTGCTAAATTGGTAGATGTTTCTGTTCTGTGAGAAATCTCACTTGAAGAAATTTAGGTTGAGAATACGATAGGGCTCTTCTTTCTCCACACCTGAGTTTCCTAAAAGCCTTGTCCATGATTCATAACTGCACCCTTTTTGTAGTTCTGGAGCAGTGATATTGCAGTAAGTAACAAAGACAGAAATTGAGTTTTGTGATAAAATCTTGCATCAAACTATCCTCCCTAATATTTTATTTTGCTTCCTCCCCTCTCTGTCTTTCTGTGTGCTACCCTCTGATTCTCCTTTTCTTGCTTCTGCTCACTTTCACTCCCTTTTCTCTCCTGTCCTCACTTCACTCATTCTCTACTCATTCATCTTCTACACTCTTATTCATTTAGGTATCTATTTTCTGCCTTGGTAGTTGCTTCACTACGTAGTATGCAGAACCTGATTCTGCAGTTAGACTAGAATATTAAGGTAACAATTTCTGTCTTTCTTGGAGGGCTCAGGATTTTTGTTTTCTAGGATCTACATGATCCTAGAAAGTCTTCATAAAATGTACACAAAATTGGTGTGCAGTTTTATGTGATATGGATGGTGAATGCTAGAGAGAGGGGCTATTTAGTAGTACCTCACTCTAATTTAACCTAACTGTTCTTGGAAAAACTAACTTCCTTCCTTTCTTCTTTCCTCCCTCCCTTTCTTCCTTTATTATTAATTTATTTTTTATAGTTGTCCAAGTACAGTTGTCTCCATTTCCCCCCGACCACTCCCCCTCAGCCCAGCCATACCCACTCCCCACCCTTGATTCTACCCCTGTTTTGTTTTGTCCATGAGTACTTTGTACATGTTCTTAACAACTCTTTTCCACTTATTCTCATTATCTGCTCCCATCGTTCTTCTGGTTATTGTCGGTTTTTTCTTAATTTCATTGTCTCTGGTTATATTTTGCTTGTTTGTTTTTTTTTGTTGGTTCCCCAATAAATGAGAGGATCAAAAAACTATGATACATTTAAGTGATAGAATACTATGCAGCAGAATAAAAGAAAAGAGTTTTACCCTTTGCAACAGCATGGATGGAAATGGAGAGCATTATGCTAAGTGAAATAAGGCAACCAGTGAGACAGAAATACCGTATGATCTCACCTATAAGTGAATAATCTTTCTGTATTTCAGGTCTAAGTTTCAACATTGAAAGGACCAGGCACATGGACACATTGCCTTATTAAATAATGTGTAGGTCAAATGAAATAACAGGAGTAAAAATTGTTTGAATAATAAGATTATACAACAAGAATAACATATAGTCTATGATTGTGTTATTTAGTTAAAATGATACACAGTAATATAAGCAAATAGGTGATAGAGGCATTTGTCTATCTGGGAGAAAAGGGGAGACTTGTAATACCAAATGTATTTGAACTGGTTTAAAATTTCAAAAGGTAAAAGTAACAATTAAAGAAGGGAAAATTACATTCCTCACTCCTGTGATGTACACTCAAATCAAGGAGTTAGGAAAGTGCCGGAGTGTTAGGAAACATGAATGAATTCAGTAATAAAAGCCCTGAAAGTGTTGGTCTGGTTTAATGTGTACATCTTGTCAGGAGCTAAGTTCATGTTTTTGTCCCCAATATTTCCCTTTGCTTATTGAAAAGAAATCAATTTCAAATTATATGACCTAGCTTTCATGGTTTTCCAACATCTGTCCATATTTTTATCTCTTACAACTTTTTGATTAATGAAAACAGTGTTTAGGGACATCATCTCTATGTTTGATCCCTGTTATTGATCAAAGCAATATTTATGGTCTTCCCAATTCTTTACCTTACAATACTGTCAGGGAACTTTCTCATTGTAGTGATTATTAAAAGCAACAAGACCCTTGGGAATCCCATGTACTTCTTTCTGTTCTACCAGTCCTTGATAATGTCTACCTCTGTACAACCATAGGCCCGAGATTAATTATGAATGCTCTTTCTCAGAAAAAGACCACTTTCTACAACGAGTACATGACGCATGTCTTCACAGTCCACCTCTTTGAGTGCATCAATATCTTTGTGCTCATCCTTATGGCCTTTTGTTGCTAAATCGCCATTTGTAAGTCCTTACAATACCCAATCATCATGAGCCAGAGAGTTTCTGGTATGTTGGTGATTCTGGTTGATTGGATCTTGTATACAATCTTCAGCACAGATTTTCCTAGCTTTGCAATTGCCCTTTTGTGGCTCTAATGTGGCTGACCAGTATTCTTGTGACTTGCAGTATTTGTTGAAACTTGCCTGTGTGGACACATATGTGATAAACTTGCTGCTTGTCTCTAATAGTGGGGCCATTTGCATGGTGAGTTTTATAATGCTGCTTATCTTCTATGTTGTCACTTGTACTCTCTGAGAAACCACAGCACAGAATGAAGGTGATAGCCCTTTCCACATGCACACCCCACTTTATTGTGGCTGTAATATTTTTTGTTCCATGTGTATTCATGTATAGATGCCTACCAACCACGTATCCAGTAGACAAGATGATAGCTGTATTTAATACCATTGGGACATCCTTGCTCAACCCTCTGATCTATACATTGAGGAAAGGGGAGGTTAAAAATGCCATAAAAAGGTTATGGTATAAGAAAGTATGATTTCAGTTAATAAATACTCTACGGGAATTCCAATGTTTACTTCCTTAATATCTTAGTTTTGCTTCATAGGGAAGTAAAATATTCTTTGGGAAAATACACAAGAAATCTGAGAAGATTGCATTAGCCTATAGTTACTACTTAGAGTTCATGATCACTTTTAACAACGTAGGATGACCCTTTCTTGAATTCTATCAATGTTTGGTCATACTCATTAGGTAATTTAGCTTCCTATACCAATTTTTCTTAGGAAAGAAAACAACTGACACATGACAGAATAAATGTGTGTGCGTACATGTGTGNCTTAATATCTTAGTTTTGCTTCATAGGGAAGTAAAATATTCTTTGGGAAAATACACAAGAAATCTGAGAAGATTGCATTAGCCTATAGTTACTACTTAGAGTTCATGATCACTTTTAACAACGTAGGATGACCCTTTCTTGAATTCTATCAATGTTTGGTCATACTCATTAGGTAATTTAGCTTCCTATACCAATTTTTCTTAGGAAAGAAAAGAACGGACACATGACAGAATAAATGTATGTGCGTACATGTGTGTATGTGCACCAAATTTTTCCCTACATTTCATTTTCATCCATATGAGTACAGTCATCAGAGCTAATCCCTAGGGCCTGGAAACTTTCAGAGTCAAAGTTGCCATCTTGACAAGCTGATGATTAGACAAGGTGTTCTGAGAAATTACTCCTCTGGAAATCTGTGTGTGAGCCTAATTCACTGGTGGTATCTGCACGGATGGACTCTCCAACTGTAATAAAAGCTAGAAACATCAGTGAAAACCTACACTGTTTCTGAAAATCCTGTAAAAATTAATTCTGTGTGGTGAGGGAGAGAAGAGAGTGATATTTGGACAATACAGCACTGTCAGTGAGTCAGGGGCTTTTTGGGGTTTTCCCACTACTCCTCACTAAGGAGAGGAAGAGGCAGTAGTGAGTTTGGCAACAGAAATAAGTGAAGGTCAGGAAAGAAGGGAGGACAGAGGACAATGCAGGATGAAGAGAGAGAAAGGGAGAAAGGAAAGTGAAAATGTTGTCCAATTGGGAGAGAAACAGCTTTATCTTTCTTTTTCCCTGAGCATTACTTTTGAGTGTATAAACATTTACAGACAAATAACTGTCCTTGGCTCTTATGTTTATTGGGGTATCAGAAAAGAAGGTTTGTTTTTGTAGTTTGGTTCTATAGTATCAGAAAAGTCAAAATTCGGATTTTTGGAGAAGAATCTGGTATGACAAGTGAGGCCTAGCAGTTCTCAAATTTGGTCTTTTAGTTTCACAGGAGAATATTTTAAAATGTGTGTTTTCGTATGGAACACAATGTAATCCATGTGTATAATTCCCAACCCCCACCAACTCCACTTCAACTTCATAATCTCATAATAAAATACTGTCATGCCAGTTCAGTACCTGGGTTTTTAATTATCATGAAATTGGAACCAGAAAGTATTACTCCTAGTCATATGAACTAAGAAGAAAAGTACAGAATAAATTCATAAGTATGTGAAGCATTTCCATTAACTGAAGACAAAATGTTATGTTGCACCAAAGATTCCCAATAGTTCTGCTTCAGGAAAGTGGTGACAGAATAAATATTTTAGTCCCAAATCGGACATTTGTCAGAGGTCTCAATACTATATTCACAAGCAGCTATTTGGTTTCATACTACTTTCAAATGAACAATTTTACTAATATCTTACAGGTCTGTTTTGAGGGCACTTGAATCGGGACTTATGAAGATTATACTTAAGTGTAATTGATTCTCAAGTAACTAAGACACTCAAAATAAAACATCAATTCTTACCTCTTGGTATTTCTTCAAATTTATTGTAGTGTGAAAAAAAGTTTATTTGTGACTAAATGAAACCTCAGAAAGGCTCAGGAATTTCCTTTTCATTATTAAATAAGAGAGGACCCAGATCTTCTCATATTGGAAATTAGGGCTTGATTAGAAAAGGTGAGAGAAACATAATGGAATAAATAGACTGGAACCACAGGATGAAGCACAGTTTGGTTAAAGACATATACAACATTCCAATGTTTCCTGAAGATGAGCAAATCTACAAAATCCTCTAGGATGCGGTGAAACTTGGAGCTCTGAGTAGTTTGATATTTGACTCAAGCAACACGTTGCAGAAAGATCGCATAAAGGCCAAAATAGTAAAAGGGTTGGAGAGCTACAGAAAAGACTGTGAACCAGGATGCCCCACCCTGGTCAGGGATGAGATTGTGTGGCTTGCTGTTCCTCTACTTGATTTGGAAATCGTCAAAGAATAGAATGAATAGGAGGAAGGACAACAAAAATTACTAAAAGAAATATTGTTCCCTTTCCTGCCAAACTAATTAATTACAAATTCTATTGATTTATTTTTAGAGGGTAAGCAAGGAAGAAAGACAGGGAGAGAAACATCAGTGTGTGGTTGCCACTCACATGGTACCCAGTGGGGACCCAGCCTGCAATACAGGCATGTGCCCTGAGTGGAAATTGAAAGAGTGACTCTTTGGCTTGCAGCCTACACTCAATCCACTGACCTTCACCAGCCAGGACAAGTTTCCTCCATTTTTAATAAAGGATGGAAGTGTATAAAACCAAGAGATTAACAAATCCCAAGCATAAAATTCATGGAGGACATTACAATTAAACATAACGTATAATAAATTGATTAAAAGCAGCAGAAAATTGTTAAAAGGAGCTAAAGGAAAAAGGAACTGTGCACAGAGAAATAAGGATAAAAATTACATTAGAATTCTCTCTAGAAACAATGTAATCTTGGAGAGAGTAGAGTGAAATCTTTAAAACACTGGAGTTTACATTCATACAGCTGGTTGGTTTTGTCACTTTTCACAAGTGGGATGGAAGCAGAAGTGTGAAAATAACTGATAAAAAGCATTTGCTTCTGTTCCAAGAACCCATAGATCCCGAGGCTAGAGTTTGCCAAATTCAATTCCAAAATGACAAAGAAGAAACTCATGATGATTTGAAATCCAGCCAAAGTCCATTCCAATCTGAGAGCACATTTCATTATGGATTCCTGGGTGTCATCAGGGGGAGCTTTAATCCCATGTTTTCAGATGTTCTCTACAACCTTACCCCAGTTTCACCCAGGATGAGTTAACACTCTATACCCCGCAGATATGACACTGACCTCCCTGCATACTCAGTGTGCTAGCACCTTTCTCTGATGTCACTCAGCAAGAATAGAAATCCTGGCAGTTGTAAGTTCTTCACTCTTACTCCAGTCACTGGAAACACTAGGTTATTTCTGCTTTCCATGGTCTGCTGGGAAATAATCAGGAAGAATATCTTGAAAATCTTCGTGGGTAACAGAAGTGGTAACTAGAGCATCCACCATCCCCAAGTGGTTCATGGAAGAGTTTATTTTCCTTCTCTCCAAAGACTCTACATTTTTAACTCTGTCTAGTATCGGCACTTAACTTTGTTTTCTCTTCTCACTCTTGCTGCCCTATATACTGGGTACATTCTTCACCATCTTCCTGGAAGAATTCACCAAAACCCCTTCAATGGCCATTATTTTCTACAACTCTCCAAACCAAACAAAAAAGTGACAATATTAAAATTTTAAAACATACTCTAAGACAAATACCGTATTATCTAACTTTGAAGTTGGACCTAATCAACAAAACAAACAAGCAAGCAAAACATAACCAGAGACATTGAAATTAAGAACAACTAGACAGTAAACAGAGGAGAGATGTGAGGGAATGATGGGGTAAAATGGCTGAAGGGTTTTGAGGAACAGTTGTAAAGGATACATGGACAAATCCAAGGCAGGGTGAAATCAGAAGAGAGAATTGGTATGGCTGGGGTGAGGAAGAGAGGTTGGGAGAAAATGCAGACCATTGTACTTGAACAAGGATAAAATATAATAATAAAATAAAAATAAAAGCAAATATAAAAAAGAAATTGTATGTGTATGTGCATTCATACCCACAATTACCATTAAAAAGTGTGGAAGCTCTATTCATAGAATTAATTAGTTTGAGGCAAGCAAAAGTGATAGGATTCCATTCTTTACCAACAATGTGTATTAGATTAAAAAAATAAGTGAAGAAAAAGTGGTGCAATTTCAGTTTTCTTTGCAACCTTATTTGTGCTTGTTCCTGATATGATTTGCTGTTATTTGTAGCTCAGCTGTCGTTGTTGTGTCTGAGTGCACATTTTGGAAAGAAGATAGTATTCTCATTATAGATATAAGAATGTCCATCTGCTTCATGTTTCATATGCAAAAGGAAACCAAAGTGAAAATATAAAACAAATAAGAAGACATTGTCTCCAAGTCATGACTAAATTGTTCACTAATATTTGATAGAAAATATTCAAATATGAGCAATGGATCTGAATGCACGACTGATTTGTAATCAGAAACATTATGCTGATTGGACGTGACAGTAAACTATGCTGTCATATCCCTGATGGGCAGAAATGTCAGAAATGATCCTGAAATGACATTGAGCTTTTCAGCCTGTCAAATGCTGAAGTTTAGGGTGATGAATTATTTTGTCTGAATATTAAGGCTGAAGCTGAACTTCACAGAAGGTTTTTTAAAAAATCTACAAGGTATTTATATTTGAGAAACAGTTTTTCTCCCAGTAAAATGGCATCTGTAAATGCCATGTATATAAACAATGGTGCTGTGCTGGTGCTCTGAATGACAAGAAGGTGAGGAGAAGGATATCAGGAAGGTATTTTGTGTAAAGGCAGAGAGTTAGTATGAACTCAATGATGGGGAGAAAGGAAAGAGGTCTCAGACATAGTTCATGCCAGGGCAAAGCATTGGACCCAGAGATGCCATTAGTATAATCAGACAATTCACTATGTTGGGGGAATTGTGTCAGCAAGTAGGAGCCATTTTCAGTAACTCAGTAGTAAGATTCATCACTAAAGTTTCTTGCCAAAAAATCTTGGGTTGCTATGAGAAGATATCACTGGAAAGTTGATAAAAAAAGTGCCCGTTAGTGTTGAAGTAGTTTTGGCACCAAGCATTCTAAATAATTAAAGCATTGCATCAGTCTTGGAGACCATGAGTCCATGTCGGGAGGAGATAGTGACCACAGTTGGCCATGTACAACAGGCAATCTACTTTTCCTTCCCTGCTTTGTGAGCCAAAGGCTGAGCTGGAGTCCAGGCATCTGTAGCTAAGGCTGGTCTAAACAATACATCACCATCTTTGCCTCAGTATTGCTCATGACCCCAAGGAGTAACACCTCAGAGAGACACTTGGCATATGTGTGTAAAAGTCTATACATCAGATAACAAGTCACATTGGATTTTTAAAAAATGGAAGGCTTATTTTTTAGAGCATTTTTATGTTTAGCAGCAATGTTGAATGGAAGATACAGAGAATTCTCATATACCTGGTGTATACATTGCCTCATACACATGCACAGCCTCCTCCCATTATCAATGTCCCCTACCAGAGCAGTACATTTGTTAACCTTGGTGAACCTACATTGGCACATCATAATCACCCAAGTCCATAGTTTATCTTAGGGTTCTCTGATGGTGTTGTGCATTTTGTGAGTTTGAACAAATGTTCAATGAGATGAATCAATCACTATTATATTCTACATTGTAGTTTCACTGCCTTAATGATCCTCTGTTCTCACTTATTCCTTTACTCACACTATCCTGCCAATCTTCAAATTGAATTATTAAATTGCAATACATGATTAAGGTAAATCTGTCTTTAATCAGTCCATCTCTTTAGCTCTTTACTTTTAAGGAATTTCTTGCAGGCTAAAGGACGTGCAGACTAAAGATTCTGGAGTTTCATCTACTTTTGGAGCTCTGCAACAAATCAGTAAGTGAGTATAGGTGATGTATCTCAAGATTATTTTCCAAACAGAAGATCTTGTTTTACTTGGGTAGGCTTTTGCACCCAGGCTAAATTCCAGGTAGCACAGAACTTTATGATATCATGCAGTCCTCTGAGGTCCTTTATTGTCATGCGTCTCTGAACATCCACAAGACACCTTTAATTAGTATAGGTATATAGACTTAGATGGAAACAGTTTTATAAATACGTTTCTTCTTAATAGAAGCATAATCATATAACTCAGATTTAAATGTCTAGATCACATATTTTAATGATATTTAACACAAAAATGAATGTCTGCTTCAAAGACGCTCTTCCCTTCACAGGACACCAGCCTATTTTAGTGTTCATTTTTTTTCTCCAAATACAATACAGAAAAGTTGGGTAAGAATTGAACTTCAGGTTGCAGGCACCACTCTACCTTCCCTTGATAGTACTTGATAGTAAATGAGAAGAACTAGAAAAGATTTTGTCTCCTAATACTGAAGAGTTGTTTTAGGGCCCTGGATGGGACAAAGTAGTTTCTTGCTGATCCACTTCCTCTTCTACCAAAGACTTCTATTTCTCCTCCCTGTTTTTTTTTTTTTTTTAACACCTTCAATCATCCTTTGCATTGGGCTCCTATCGCCTGGTATGTTTGTTCATTCCAAGGCACCCATCACCTCCAAAACCTGTTTGCATTTGTTTACTGAGGAAGAGGTGGGTTAACTTACTCTTCTGTATGCTAAATAGATAAACCCAAGTTAAGTTTAGTACAACACGTGGGATGCTTCTGATCCGCGAAGGAAAGAAAACACTAGGGAATGTCACTCTCCAGGGTGCTAATATTGCATGTCATTATGTCTTAAAATATTCCCTTGTGAATGCTGAAAGAGATTTTACCCCTTGTATGTCATGAAGGGCTGCTTTTAAAAAGGGATAAAAACACTTGAGATCAAGTTAGAGTGTTCTCACAGGTAAGTGACAGACTTCTGTCTTTGAACTCAGAAATGTATCATTACAAAATAATTCAACATGATTTAAAAATACACTTCTGTATGTCTTTTACTGTACGGATAGAGACTTATATGTCCTCTACAGTATGTCTTATACTGTAAGGATAGAGACTGTAAGCTTGGCATGTGAGACAATCCTCTAACCAATCGAACTCTATATACATCCAGGGCCAGAGTCAATTTAAAATACAAGATTCAGCTCAGGTCCAAACAGGCATTGATGTTCACTGCTGTGTATTAGTTGTTCTTGCCTGACTACTAGCATTGTGGTTATGATCTGGTGCTTTCCTTGCCTGCTTCATGTTGACTTGCACTGTTCTCTGTTTATACTTACACTTTATACACTTATAGCTCAGTTAACTGGGAAAAAAACCCAAAGAGATTCTTTTAAAAAAGGGAAGAGTTTGCTCTTAATCTCAGTGTTCCTTCATGCACCTTTTTAAAATTACCTTTTTAAAAAAACTAAACTTATCAAGGTGGCATTGGTTAATAAGATTATACAGATTTCAAAAGTACATTTCAATGATACAGCATCTGTACAGTGCACAGTGTGCCCACCACCCAAAGTCAAGCCTTCCATCACCATATATTTGACCCCCTTTACCCTTAACTATCCCCACCCCTTCTTCCCTCTGGTAACCATCATACTGACGGTCTCTTAATGCATCCTATTTAATTTTTCAATTTTATGCATTTATTTTAGGTATAACTATATACTTATACATAATTATAAATTATGTATCATAATTAAAAATATTAATTATTTTTGGAAGAGATCATCACTAAAAGAAACTTGGAAGGGGTTTAGAAGGAGGACATATTTAATTTAAATAGATGAATCTTCAGTGGTGGAATTTCAGGCAGTCTAGTAAGGTCACAGGAGTGTAGTTGTGGAACGGAGTATGTGGGAGTTTTGATTAAAGGGGCTTGTGAGTTATTCATCAAAGGAAGCCATAGATGTACATGATTCCTTTAGTTATAGGTTAGGGTCAGATTACACAGTGTCTGAGGTACTCATGAGAAGTTTGGTCCATCTGAGGCCACATGCTCCCAAATCTGTCAAGTTCAGTGCTCTCAATTCTCCCTTTGCAGCATTATTGCACCAGTATGTGCAGCTTTTGGGAAACCACAGGCTGGCTCTCCTCAGGTCTGTATGTTAGACTTGGTAGAGTAGTCATTATAGATGTGCCTTCTATTATACAATATAAAGTAATGATAATAATAATAATAATAGCCATTCAAATTATGACTCAAACACATCCTGCTGGTTTTACATAATCATTCTCCTTTGAATTTTCGTTATGAATTAAAAAATGACGATTTTCTTGGATTTTTTGAAATAGTCTGTGAAGGATGGGGGTTAGCTTTTCTTTAAATGCTTGGTAAAATTCTCCTGTGAAACTGTCCGGTCCGGGGCTTTTGTGTGCCGGGAGTTTTCTGATCACTGCTTCGATTTCATCTGCTGTTACTGGTGTGTTCAGGCTTCCTGCCTCTTCTTCATTGAGTTTTGAAAGATTTTATTTTTCTAGAAATTTATCCATTTCAACTACATTTTCAAATTTCTTGGCATATAGTTCTTTGTAGTAATTTCTTCCAATCCTTTCTATTTCTGTGGTACCAGTTGTAATCTCTCCTCCTTCACCTCTGATTGTGTTTATTTGGGTCTTCTCTCTTTTTTCTTCATGAGTCTGCTTATAGGCTTGTGTGGGAAAACATATTTGCTAATGATACCTTGGACAAGGGTTTGATTTCCAAAATAATAAAGAACTCACACAACTCCAGTCCAGGAAGACAAACAAACCAATTATAAAATGGGCATAAGATCTGAACAGACACTTCTCCAAGGAGGGCATCCAGAGGGTCCATAGTCATATAAAAAATTCTCAGCATCACTACCTATCAGAGAGATGCAACTTAAAACCACAATGAGATATCACTTTATAGTAGTGAGAATGGCCATTGTACACAAAGCAACAAACAACAAGTATTGGGGAGGATGTGGAGTAAAGGGAACCCTAGTGCACTGTTGGTGGGAATGCAGATTGGTGCAGCCACTGAAGAAAACACTATGAAATTTTTTCAGAAAACTAAAAATGTAACTTCCTTTGGCCTGGAAACTCCACTTCTGGGATTATATGCTAAGAACCCTGAAACACCAATCCATAAAAACCTATGCACCTGAGTATTCATTGCAGCATAATTTACAATAGCCAAGTTTTGGAAGCAACCTAGATACCCATCAGTAAATGAATGGATCCAAAAACTATGGTACATTTACACAATAAAATTCTGTGCAGCAGAAAGAAAGAAGGAGCTCCTACCTTTTCGAACAGCATGGATGGAACTGGAAAACATTATGCTCAGTGAAATAAGCCAGGTGGTGAAAGGCAAATATCATATGATCTCACCTTTAAAAGGAACCTAAAGAGGAAAACAAACAAACAAGCAAAATATAACCAAAGACACTGAAATAGAGAACAGGCAAACAGTGTCCAGAGGGGAGAGGAGAGGATATTTCAGGGGAAAAGGGGAAGGGTTTACAGGAACAAGTATAAAGAACACAAGGACAAAAACTAAGAGGAGTGGAAACGGGAGGGATGTAGGGAGCACTAGAGGCGGGGGGTGCGTGGGCTGGGATGGGAGTAAAACCAGAAGAGTGTATGTAAACAACAATTAAAATAAATAAATTTTTAAAAAGTAAGGTGTCATGGTCCAGGTATGAGGCTTAATGCAACGTGTGAGTCTATCATTTAACTGTGCACACTTGGACCAGTTACATAACCTTTCTGGCTCTCAGAGTCTTTCTTTTTGGTGGGGATTATATTACCAAGTTCAAAGGGTATAGAAACCAATAATACATGTGCAGTCAAGAGGAGACTTCTTCACACATAATATTGTGCATGCTTAATAAAGAGCAGCTGTTAGAATGCAAACTGGTTTGGAGGGGTAGGAGGTCCTATTGATTCAAGTCTAAAGAAGTCAGACTTTTGTTCAGGTTTTCATCTTTAGGTTAAATCCAAATACCTTAGAAATGCAACAAGTGCATATTTCTGTTTTGGCTTTCTAACAGAATTTAATTTATTCTATCTCATTGTATTCTCAATTATCACTTATATGAGGATGAATGTCTTGACATAGTTTTGAATATTCCGATCCTGGTGTTTTAGATTAAAAAGTGGGATTTTTGGAGTCCATATAAAGAATACTGTTGTAGGAGCATGATAATTCAACTGGTGCTTACCATTGACAATTATTGATATAATATTGCACTAATATTCCCTTAGTAAATGCCAAGCAAGGGCATATAGCAGTTCATTAAGGATAGGAAAGAGTGTCTCCCTCAAGTCACAGAGCAGAACCTTCTCATATTAAATAGGTTCATTTAATTTGCCCCAAGTGCATTTGATGTGATGAGTACCCTCAGATTTCTGCATCAGAATTGTTCAGCAATAGTTGCATGGCTGAACTGAAGATGCTTTAGTGCTAGTGGTGGTGGCTTTGCCTCTTGCTTAAAATGAACTAAATCGCTGGGGCAATAGAAAACAGAAGGTTCAGGCATCCATCAGGAAGGACATAGGTGGACATAGAGAAAGGTTATTTTTTTCAAATTCCAGGAGCAGTAAATATGTACAAGTTGAGACATTTAGGGGCATCAGCAGAGGATTATGGAGAGGAGAGAAAGGGCTCTGAAATCTGAAGAGAACATTTCTTAAGTACTCAAAAAAGGAACACAATTAGCTAGATAGAGAATAAATCTTTATTGCTAAACTAAAGAATACAGTGGATTTAAGGAACGTAACTAGGAGAGTAGTTTGTGGTTTTAATCTATTCCTTTGATTTTTAATAATTATATTTACTAGAAAAGTACATGCAAATATGGCTGATAAGGCATATACATATTTATAAATGCGTCTAAAATTCACTGCTTGAAACATAATTACAAATTACTACTTATGACAACATTACAACTAATTTTTCATATAGTTTCGAATATTATATGTACTTTAAGTTGAGATAGGAATTTCTATTGTTTTTGGAACACCTGATGCTTGCATCAGGTGGCTGAGAAAATGAATGAGAAAGAAACAGTGGGCAGCGGGGAGCTCGGAGGCCAAATTCCAAAGGCCAAAACCCTACAGGGTGCCCTAAAATCCACAGTCCATGGCAAGGAGGGGTACTGGGCAATCTGGTGCAGCTCCAGTGTATTAAAGTACACGGCTATGAAAAAAGGAAAACCTTGGAATCTTTAGGAAAAATATCAACAGAATCAGCTGCTTCCTATAGAAGTGCATGAGCTTCAAATTTTTTCAAAGTGAGTATGGAGATTGGGAAGGGCTTGGCCAATGATGTGGATATTCATGGAGGCTTTACATTTATTTATGATTTTTAGTGTATGATTGTATGTATGTTAGCATGTTAGTTCCAATAATGCAAATTAATTCTACAGGAGATGATAAAATTACACTAAAAAAACCCATCTCCTTTGTTTTAACTGTTCAGATAGAGGATAATATGGTGTTGTGGGTTTTACTTGATTTTCTTTGGTTTGGGGAGTGATGCTCACCCCGGAAAGCTACACCAGTCAGGGTTTAAGCTTGATCCTTAATGTTAACTCTACATACTGAAATTAAGTCTGCCATATGTTCTCCTCTAAATTTTAAAGTTATGTTAGAATGTCTGTGCAAGGAAGCAGAATTATAACAAGTTTTTATTTTCTCATTTAATATATTGTAAACATGCCTCACTCTCTATGTCCTCATATTATTTAGTATTTACATCTTAATTTGTGGTAATCTGATTTGCATTTTCATCATCCTATTATTGAACATTTTGTATATTTCTAAATTTTTATTGTTATAGAAGACATGCATCATCTTCAGTTACAGGACTTACATTGCCTCATTTCACCTTTAGAAAATTTTTTAGGATTGGGTTCTAAAAAAAGGAATAGAAACATGTTTACAGTCCTGAAAATATTTGTTAAAATATTTCTGAAAGGATTACGTGAAATCAAGTAGTTTGATTGCAATTTTAGAATTAATATAAATTTCCCCTTTTTATGGAATTGATTGATGTGACAGTGATTAATAAAATTATAGTATTTTCAGGTGCACAATTCAATAAAACACTATGCTTACATATTATTGTATGTTCAGCACCTCAAGTCTAGTTTGTGTCTTTCACCATTTATTCCCCACATACACTCCTTCACCATCCCCCAAACCTTCCCTCTTCCTGATAATTACCACATTTTTGTTTGTGGCCATGAGTGTTTTGCCTTTTCTTTTTCTTTTTTGCTCAGTCTCCTCACTTCTCTCCCTCAGGAGCTTTCACCTCCAACAGTTGTCAGCCTGTTATATCTATGAGTCTGTCTCTATTTTTGTTGTTTGTCCATTTCATTTAGTAGATTCCACATATGAGTGGGATCATATTGTATGTCTTTCTCTGAGTGACTTACTTCACTCAGAATAATGCTCTTCAGGTCCATCCATACTGTTGCACATTAAGCTTTTCTTCTTTTTTAAAGCCCAGTAGTATTCCATTGTGTACATGTACCTTTAGTGAGGGTGAGGATGTGGAGAGAAAGGAACCCTGGTGCACTGTTGGTGGGAATGCAGATTGGTGCAATCATTGTGGAAAACAAGATGGAGATACTTCAAAAAATTAGTAATGGCAATTGCCTTATGACTCAGTGGTTCTACCTCTGGGAATTTATCTGAATTTACCCAGAACACTAATTTGAAAGAACAGGTGCCTACTAGGTTCATTGCTGACAAGCTGATAACTGCTGGCCCATACATTGGTATCATTTAGTTTTTAACAAATGGTCATTGACTGATTCAATGACCTTCTAGCATTTGCTTTTCACTCTAGGTTTCTGGGGGACAATTTGTAGCTGAATATGATGTTCACAGTGCAGCTTTCTTTAAGGATGTGTAGCACCCTGGGAATGTAATGTAAAAGGTTATTTTAAAGTAAGCATAAAGACCAATATTACCGTAAAGTATCACATCATTATTGCAAATTTTTTTCCTTAGCTCTGAATGGTTCCCACAAAGATCACATTATTTTTAATTCTCACAGTAAGCCTCGTTATAATTTTATTTATCACTTTAACAAACAGATTATATGCATATGTACACACACATTTGTGACATAAATTTCTGTTTTATGTACTGGTGAGGACACAGCCATTCTTGAAAACTGATGTGTAGCTATGGAAAATAGTCAATAGTTGGAGTACTTACTTGGAAATCTCATGGATAAGGTAGCTCTCTTGCTAAGTGACGGAATAGGTAACTACAATTGGCCAGAACAACTACCTTAAGCAAGTTTACATTTTGCCAATTTGACACTCACCATGATCCTGTGGGATGAGCACATAGGTTATACGTGAACATAACTAGTTTTCAATAAAGTCGTATAAATGACAAGTTGTACAATATCAGATTGGGCCACATAGTATAAATAATTAGTAAATATGTAAAAAAGTCTCAAGACTCTAGCTATCCTCAACATATTGTTTCTATTCCTTACCTATGTGGTTGTTGCCAATTTGTATGTTTAGTAATTGGACTATTACTTTCTGAATCTACATCACTTGCTCTGTGTCATCAGGGGGCCTCCTTCAAGCTGAGCAAAGGACTCAGACTTTGATTTCCACAGGTGCATGAAGGCAGCAGAAGGGCCAGCTCTGCTCCTTTGTCTCTTGATGCATGAGGAATACTTGAGTGTTGTAGCTGGGAGTCTGTGTTTAAATTCCAGACCCAGCATGTGACTTGACATTTTCTCTTTAAGCATCGATTATCTTCCAGGAAAATAGGGATAGTAAGATCTAACATGGACTGTTTCCTAGGAATATTTCTTCAACAGCTTCTTTCTTTACATTAGTTCACTTGGTCATGCTGACAATACCCTTAAGTAGGTAGGTATTATAATTTTTCATACACACCCATTCTTATTTTAAATGCTGAATGAAGAAAGAACCCAACTCAGCATGTGCATACGTGTTACATGTTAGTGTAGAGCTAGGCACTTTTCCATAGAGCTTTCTTCTATTATAGGGAATGAATGAATTCATCTTTTTAGTTTTGTTTTTTTTTGTAATGAACTTATTGGAGTGATATTAGTTAATAAAATTATATAGAGATTAAGTGTACAATTCTATAGTACATCACCTGTATATTGTATCCTTTTCACCATCCAAAGTCAAGCCTCCTTCTATCACCATTTATTCATCCTTTAACCTCTTCTACATACCCCTGTGCCCACCTCTCCTTCTCTCTGGTAATCACTACACTTTTGTCTGTGTCCAAGAGTTGTTTTTCTTAATCCTTTTACCTTTTCAGCCATCCACTAACCCACCTATTCTCTGATAGCTGGTACTCTGCTCTCTTTATTCATTTTAAGGCCCAATTCAGCTCAGAGTTTTAAACAAGTGGAGAAGTAGCAATAATTTTCAAATGACTTTTTAACTACGGGTTATTTCTTCTTTTCTTTGTAGATAAGGTCATCTCATGATCAGTGATGGCATGTGAGTCACCACATTCCATTTTATACAAATGGCAGGGATGACAACTAAATTACAGGTTCCCTGGCTCAGTGTGGATGTGACTTCAGAATCCCCCTCAACAATTCACTCCAGGAAGAGTGACCTACAGTTGCAGTGGAGATGAAAGCTATGTCTTTTCCTACCGTATATGAATACTTTTGGTACCTGTAAGCTGAGGCCACTTTAAAGTATTGAATCATTTATTTCCCCCTGACTTCTGCCTGACCCCCCAGTACAGCCTTCAACAAATTTCTAATGATCTGTTCTCCTTTACAACAGAAGCATGTAATCAGATTTTCACATGGATGCACCAACTGGTCAATGACTGTAATACAATGGTATCATAAAATGGTCCCAGGTGAATTTTTCTTTTTCTCATAATTGCAGAATTTATATGCTTACTATGGTGGCATTTAGCTTTTCCTTGGAAATCATGCAAAACCATAGCTTTGTAACTGAGTTCATACTCTTGGGGCTTTCACAGAATTCAAACATTCAGAAAATAGTATTTGTTATACTTTTGTTGAGCTACATGGCAACTCTCGGGGGCAACTTGCTAATTGTGGTGACCATCAGCAGCAGCCCAGCACTCCTGGGCTCCCCCATGTACTTCTTCTTGGCGTTCTTGTCCTTCCTGGATGCCTGCTTCTCCACTGTAACTGTCCCGAAGATGATTGTAAATTCTCTGAATAAGAGGAAGACCATCTCCTTTGCAGGCTGCATGACCCAGCTCTTTGCTGGACACTTCTTTGCTGGAGCAGAGGTGATTGTCCTCACAGTCATGGCCTATGACCGCTATGTGGCCATCTGCAAGCCCTTGCATTACTCTTCTATCATGAACAGGAAGCTCTGTGTCATTCTGATGGGGGTTGCCTGGACAGGGGGCTTCCTGCATTCCACAATACAAATTCTGTTTGCTTTACAGCTGCCCTTCTGTGGCCCCAATATCATCGATCATTTCATATGTGATTTGTACCTGCTACTAGAGCTTGCCTGCACTGACACTCATGTCTTTGGCCTTTTGGTGGTGGCCAACAGTGGGTTCATGTGCGCCATAATCTTCTCTTTGCTGCTTGCCTCCTATGGTATCATATTGTTTTCTCTGAGAACATACAGTACTGAAGGACAGTGGAAGGCTCTCTCCACTTGTGGATCTCACATTGCTGTTGTGGTTTTGTTCTTTGTTCCCTGCATAGTCACATATGCCCGACCTCCATCCACTTTCTCCTTTGACAAACTGGTGACAATATTTTACACTATCCTAACACCCTTGTTCAATCCTTTGATTTACACCATCAGGAATAAGGAAGTGAAAAATGCCATGAGAAATGTGTGGAGCAGAATAATGGTAGTTTGTAATGAAAAATGAGACTGATTTGATGGAATCTATACTCGGTATGTGTTCTAAGACATGATGGAGCTGCTCAACTTAGTTCCTACAATGCAGAGGTATAGTGGTCAAGGTTCCCTACGTTTTTCTTGGCTTTAGCACTCTCAAAAGCATATCTGCTCCCCGAGACGCAAATAAACAATAGATTGCTTTGAGGTCAGATTGGCAGAAGTTTCTGTCTTGTGGGACCCCTCACTTGAAGACATTTACAATGAGAATAAGANGTGGCCCCAATGTTATCGATCATTTCATATGTGACTTGCACCCTTTACTAGAGCTGGCCTGCACTGACACTCATGTCTTTGGCCTTTTGGTGGTGGCCAACAGTGGGTTCATGTGCGTCATAATCTTCTCTTTGCTGCTTGCCTCCTATGGTATCATATTGTTTTCTCTGAGAACCTACAGTACTGAAGGACAGTGGAAGGCTCTCTCCACTTGTGGATCTCACATTGCTGTTGTGGTTTTGTTCTTTGTCCCCTGCATAGTCACATATGCCCGACCTCCATCCACTTTCTCCTTTGACAAAATGGTGACAACATTTTACACTATCCTAACACCCTTGCTCAATCCTTTGATTTACACCATCAGGAATAATGAAGTGAAAAATGCCATGAGAAATGTGTGGAGCAGAATAATTGTAGTTTGTAAGGAAAAATGAGACTGATTTGGTGGAGTCTACACTCAGTGTGTGTTCTAAGACATGCTGGAGCTGCTCAACTTATTTCCTGCAATGAAGATTTATAGAGTCAAGGGACCCTAAGTTTTTCTTGGCTTTAGCACTCTCAAAAGCATATCTGCTCCCCGAGTGGCAAGTAAACACAAGATTGCATTGAGGTCAGATTGCAGAAGTTTCTGTCTTGTGGGACCCCTCACTTGAAGAGATTTACAATGAGAATAGGATAGGGCTGTTCTTTTTTTACACCTGGCTTTTCAAGGTTTTCCAGAACCCTTGCCCATGGCTGTATCTTCTTTCTGGTTTTGGAGCAGTGATATTGCATTAGGTCATGGAGACAGAAGTTGAATTCTGTAATGAAATCTTTCATCAAACCATTGTCCCTAATATTTTTTCCTTTTCTCCCTCTCCTATCTATCTTTCTGCATGCTATCCTCTGACTCTTCTTTCCTTGGGTGACCTCACTTTCAGTCTCCTCTCTCCTGTACTCATTTCACTCATTCTCCACTCCTGCCTCTTCTACACTCTTATTTATTTAGGTATCTATTTTCTGCTTTGATATTTTCTTCACCATGCAGCATACAGAATTTCATTCTGGGGTTAGAGCCAAAAATTACGGTATCAATTCATGTCTTTCTTGCATGGATTTCTCAGGATTTCTCTTTTCTAGGATGTACATGATTTTAGAAATTTTGTATGAAGTCTACATGAAATGGGTTTAAAGTTTTATATGACATGGATGGTGAATGCTAGAGAGGGAGGTTGTCTAGTAGTACCCCACTATAATTTTAACCTAACTGGACTTGGAAAAACTTCCTTCCTTCCATCTTTCCTTCCTTTCTTATTATTTGTCTATTTTTTCATTGTTCAAGTACAGTTATCTCCAATAGTCTCCACCACTTTCTCTAACCCCAGCCATCCCCATTTCCTACCCTTGATTGTACCTCTTTTTTGTTTTGTCCATGTGTCCTTTGTACGTTCCTGATAACCCATGCCCCACCCGCCCACTATTATCCATTCCTACCTTCCCTGTCATTACTGTCAGTTTTTCCTTAATCGATGTCTCTGGTTATATTTTGCTTCCTTGTTGTTGTTTTTTTGTGGTTGTTGTTGGTTAGGTTCCCCAGTAAATGAATGGATTAAAAAACTGTTACATTTACATGATGAAATACTATGCAGTAGAAGGAAATAAAAGAGTCTTACCATTTGTGATATCATGGATGGAACTGGAGAGCATTATGTTAAGTGACATAAGCCAGCCAGGCAGTGAAAGAGAAATACGACGTGATTTTATCTCTAAGTAGAAGACATCTCTGTATCTCAGTTCAAAGTTTCCACATTGAAAGGACCAGGCACATGTGTAAACTTGCCTTATTAAATAATATGCAAGTCAAATGAAATAACAATAGTGAAAATTGTTTGAATAATAAGTTTATACCACAAGAATAGTATATAATCTATGACTGTGTTATTTAGTTAAAATGACACACAGTAATATAAGCAAATAGGTGATAGAGGCGTTTGTCTATCTGGGAGAAAAGGGGAGACTGGTATTATTAAATGTATTTGCGCTGGTTTAAAATTTCAACGTTAAAAGTAAGAATTAAAGAAGGGAAAATTAGATTCTTCACTACTGTGATGTACCCTCAAATGAAGGAGTAAGGAAAGTGCAGGAGTGTTAGGAAACATGAATTAATTCTGTGATAAATGCCCTGACAGTGTTGGTCTGCTTTAATGTGTACATCTTCTCAGGAGCTAAGTTCATGTCTTATGTCCCCAAGACTTCTCTTTACTTATTGAAAAGAAAACAATGTAGAATTATATGACCTGGCTTTCATGGTTGTCCTACATCTGTCCATAATTTTATATCTTACAACTTTTTTATTAATGACAACAGTGTTTAGGCAGATCATCTCTATGTTTGATCTCTGTTATTGATCAAAGCAATATTTGTGGTCTTCCCAATTCTTTATCTTACAATACTGTCCGGGAACTTTCTCCTTGTAATGACTATTAAAAACAATAAGTCCCCTGGGAATCCCATCTATTTCTTCTATCTGTCCTTTGCTGATTTCTGCCTCAGTAGAATGACAGCCCGAAGATTGATTGTTAATGCCCTTTCTCACAAGAAGAAGACTTCCTACAATGAGTACATGAATCGAGTGTTCAAAGTCCACTTCTTTGGATGCATCGAGATCTTTGTGCTCATCCTCATGGCCTTTCATTGCTACATCGCCATTTGTAAGCCCTTGCAATACCCAATCATCATGAGCCAGAGAGTGTGTTGTATGTTGTTGATTCTGGCCTGATGGGATCTTGTATCCACTCTTCAGCACAGATTTTCCTAACTTTGCAATTGCCCTTTTGTGGCCCCAATGTGATTGACCACTATTCTTGTGACTTGCAGCCCTTGTTGAAACTTGCCTGCATGGACACATATGTGATAAATTTGCTAGTTGTCTCTAATAGTGGGGCCATTTGCATGGTGAGTTTTATAATGCTGCTTATCTCCTATGTTGTCACTTGTACTCTCTGAGAAACCACAGCATAGAAGGAAAGTGAAAAGCCCTTTCCACATGCACTTGCCACTTTATCGTGGTTGTCATATTCTTTGGTTCATGTGTATTCATATATACACTCCCACCGACCATGTTTTCAGTAGACAAAATGATAGATGTATTTAATTCCATTGGGACATCCTTGCTCAAACCTGTGGTCTATACATTGAGGAATGCAGAGGTTAAAAGTGCCATGAAAAGTTTATGATGTAACAAAGTATGATTTCAGTTAATAAATACTATATGGGGACTCGAATGTATATTTCCTTAATATCTTAGTTTTGTTTCATGGACAGAAAATATAAAATATACTTTTGGGGAAATAAAGAAGAAATCTGAGGGGATTGCATTAGAATATGGTTATTAATTAAAGTGCATAAACATTTTGAAGAAACTGGGATCATCCTTGCTTGAATTCTATCAACATTTGGTCATACTCATTAGGTAATTTAGCATCCTATACAAATATTTCTTAGGAAAGAAAAGTACCGACAAATGACAGAACAAGTGTATGTGCATGCTGTGTCTATATGCACGACTTTTTCCTTACATTTTACTCTCATCCTAATGAGTGGAGACATCAGAGCTAACTAATCCTTAGGGCCTGGACACTTAGAGAGTCAAGGTTGCCATCTTGACAAGCTGATGATTAGACCAAATGTTCTGGGAAATTACTCCTCTGGAAATCTGTGTCTGGGCCTCCTTCAGTGGGGGTGTCTACACTGATGAAGTCTCCAACTGCGATAAAAGCTAGAAATAACTGTGAAGACCAACACTATCTCAGGAAAATCTCTCAAAATCAGTTCTGTTTGTGGTGAGGGAGAAAGGAGTGTGATATTTGGACAAGACTGCACTGTCAGTGAGTCAATNTGTTGTTTTTTTTTGTGGTTGTTGTTGGTTAGGTTCCCCAGTAAATGAATGGATTAAAAAACTGTTACATTTACATGATGAAATACTATGCAGTAGAAGGAAATAAAAGAGTCTTACCATTTGTGATATGATGGATGGAACTGGAGAGCATTATGTTAAGTGACAGAAGCCAGCCAGGCAGTGAAAGAGAAATACGACGTGATTTTATCTCTAAGTAGAAGACATCTCTGTATCTCAGTTCAAAGTTTCCACATTGAAAGGACCAGGCACATGTGTAAACTTGCCTTATTAAATAATGTGCAGGTCAAATGAAATAACAATAGTGAAAATTGTTTGAATAATAAGTTTATACCACAAGAATAGTATATAATCTATGACTGTGTTATTTAGTTAAAATGACACACAGTAATATAAGCAAATAGGTGATAGAGGCATTTGTCTATCTGGGAGAAAAGGGGAGACTGGTATTATTAAATGTATTTGCAGTGGTTTAAAATTTCAATGTTAAAAGTAAGAATTAAAGAAGGGAAAATTAGATTCTTCACTACTGTGATGTACCCTCAAATGAAGGAGTAAGGAAAGTGCAGGAGTGTTAGGAAACATGAATTAATTCTGTGATAAATGCCCAGAGAGTGTTGGTCTGCTTTAATGTGTACATCTTGTCAGGAGCTAAGTTCATGTCTTATGTCCCCAAGACTTCTCTTTACTTATTGAAAAGAAAACAATGTAGAATTATATGACCTGGCTTTCATGGTTGTCCTACATCTGTCCATAATTTTATATCTTACAACTTTTTGATCATTGACAGCAGTGTTTCGGCAGATCATCTCTATGTTTGACCTCTGTTATTGATCAAAGGAATATTTGTGGTCTTCCCAATTCTTTATCTTACAATACTGTCTGGGAACTTTCTCCTTGTAATGACTATTAAAAACAATAAGTCCCCTGGGAATCCCATCTATTTCTTCTATCTGTCCTTTGCTGATTTCTCCCTCTGTAGAATGACAGCCCCAAGATTGATTGTTAATGCCCTTTCTCACAAGAAGAAGACTTCCTACAATGAGTACATGAATCTAGTGTTCAAAGTCCACTTGTTTGGATGCATCGAGATCTTTGTGCTCATCTTCATGGCCTTTCATTGCTACATCGCCATTTGTAAGCCCTTGCAATACCCAATCATCATGAGCCAGAGAGTGTGTGGTATGTTGTTGATTCTGGCCTGATGGGATCTTGTATCCACTCTTCAGCACAGATTTTCCTAACTTTGCAATTGCCCTTTTGTGGCCCCAATGTGATTGACCATTATTCTTGTGACTTGCAGCCCTTGTTGAAACTTGCCTGCATGGACACATATGTGATAAATTTGCTAGTTGTCTCTAACAGTGGGGCCATTTGCATGGTGAGTTTTATAATGCTGCTTATCTCCTATGTTGTCACTTGTACTCTCTGAGAATCCACAGCATAGAAGGAAAGTGAAAAGCCCTTTCCACATGCACTTGCCACTTTATCGTGGTTGTCATATTCTTTGGTTCATGTGTATTCATATATACACTCCCACCGACCATGTTTTCAGTAGACAAAATGATAGATGTATTTAATTCCATTGGGACATCCTTGCTCAAACCTGTGGTCTATACTTTGAGGAATGCAGAGGTTAAAAGTGCCACGAAAACTTTATGATGTAACAAAGTATGATTTCAGTTAATAAATACTATATGGGGACTCGAATGTATATTTCCTTAATATCTTAGTTTTGTTTCATGGACAGAAAATATAAAATATACTTTTGGGGAAATAAAGAAGAAATCTGAGGGGATTGCATTAGAATATGGTTATTAATTAAAGTGCATAAACATTTTGAAGAAACTGGGATCATCCTTGCTTGAATTCTATCAACATTTGGTCATACTCATTAGGTAATTTAGCATCCTATACAAATATTTCTTAGGAAAGAAAAGTACCGACAAATGACAGAACAAGTGTATGTGCATGCTGTGTCTATATGCACGACTTTTTCCTTACATTTTACTCTCATCCTAATGAGTGGAGACATCAGAGCTAACTAATCCTTAGGGCCTGGACACTTAGAGAGTCAAGGTTGCCATCTTGACAAGCTGATGATTAGACCAAATGTTCTGGGAAATTACTCCTCTGGAAATCTGTGTCTGGGCCTCCTTCAGTGGGGGTGTCTACACTGATGAAGTCTCCAACTGCGATAAAAGCTAGAAATAACTGTGAAGACCAACACTATCTCAGGAAAATCTCTCAAAATCAGTTCTGTTTGTGGTGAGGGAGAAAGGAGTGTGATATTTAGACAAGACTGCACTGTCAGTGAGTCAGTGGCTCTTTGGGGTGTCCCCACTGCTCCTCTCTAAGGAGAAGAAGAGACAGTAGAGAGTTTGGCAGCATAAATAAAAGAAGGTGAGGAAAGAAGGTAGGACAGAGAACAATGCATGATGAAGAGAGAGAAAGGGAGAAAGAAAAGTGGAAATGTTGTCCAATTGGGAGAGAAGGAGCTTTATCTTTCTTATTTCTTGAGCATTACTTTTGGGTGTATGAACACTTGCAGGCAAATAATTGTCCTTGGCTCTTATGTATATTTGGGTATCAGGAAGGAAGATTTGTTTTTGTTGTTTGGTTCTATAGTATCTCACAAGTCAAAATTCAGATTTTTGGAGAAGAATCCGGTATGAAAAGTGAGGCCTGGCACTTCTCAAAGTGGTCTTTTAGTTTCACAGTAGAATATTTTAAAATGTGTGTTTTCATATGGAAGACAACCTAATCCATGTGTATAATTTCCAGCCCCCACCAACTCCACTTCAACTTCGTAATGTCATAATAAAATACTGTCGTGCCAGTTTAGTACCTGGGTGTTTAAGTATCATGAAATTGGCATCAGAAAGTATTACTCCTAGTTATATGGACTAATGAGAAAAGGACACAATAAACTCATAAGTATGAGAAGCATTTCCATCAACTGAAGACAAAATTTTATGTTGTACCAAAAATTTCCTGTAGTTCTGTTCAAGATAGTGGCGGCAGAATAAATATTTTAGTCCCGAATGGGACATTTGTCAAGGCTCTTAATATCATATTCATAAGCACAATTTGGTTTCGTACTACTTTCAAATGAACAATTTTCCTAATTTCTTACAGTTCCATTTTGAGAGCACTTCAATCTGTCCTTATGAAGATTGTACTTAAGTGTAATTGATTCTCAAGTAACCAAGACACTCAAAATAAAACATCAATTCTTATCTCTTGGTATTCTTTCAAATTAATTGTAGTGTGAAAAAAGTTTATTTGTGACTAAATGAAAACTCAGAAAGGCTCAGAAATTTCTTTCTCATTATTAAATAATAGAGAGGCCAGATCTTTGTATATTTGAGATAAGGGCTTGATTAGAAAAGGTGAGAGAAACATAATGGAATAAATAGACTGCAATCACAGGATGAAGCACAGCTTGGATAAAGACGTATACAAAACATTAATGTTTCCTGAGGACAAGCAAATTTACAAAATCCTCTAGGATGAGGTGAACCTTGGAGCTGTGAGTAGTTTGATATTTGATTCAAGCAGCACGTTGCAGAAAGATTGCATAAAGTCACAAATAATAAAAGGGCTGGAGAGCTACAGAAATAACTGTGAACCA
>NW_028092491.1:93210-217611 GCF_014824575.4 Sturnira hondurensis | reverse complement strand
TTTTGAATATTCCGATCCTGGTGTTTTAGATTAAAAAGTGGGATTTTTGGAGTCCATATAAAGAATACTGTTGTAGGAGCATGATAATTCAACTGGTGTTTACCATTTATAATTGTTGGTATAATATTACATAATATTCCCTTAGTAAATGCCAAGCAAGGGCACATAGCAGTTCATTAAGGGTAGGAAAGAGTGTCTCCCTCAAGTCACAGAGCAGAACCTTCTCATTTTAAATAGGTTCATTTAATTTGCCCCAAGTGCATTTGATGTGATGATTACCCTCAGATATCTGCATCCGAATTGTTCAGTAATAGTGGCATGGCTGAACTGAAGATGCTTCAGTGCTAGTGGTGGTGGCTTTGCCTCTTGCTTTAAATGAACTAAATCGCTGGAGCAATAGAAACCAGAAGGTTCAGGCATCCATCAGGAAGGACATAGGTGGACATAGAGAAAGGTTATTTTTTTCAAATTCCAGGAGCAGTAAGGATGTACAAGTTGAGAGATTTAGGGACATCAGGAGAGGATTATGGAGAGGAGAGAAAAGACTCTGAAATCTGAAGAGAACATTTCTTAAGTACTCAAAAAAGGAACACAATTAGTTAGATAGAGAATAAATCTTTATTGCTAAACTAAAGAATACACTGGATTTAAGGAACTTAACTAGGAGAGTAGTTTGAATGTGGTTTTAATCTATTCCTTTGATTTTTAATAATTATATTTACTAGAAAAATACGTGCAAATATGACTAATATGGCATATACACGTGTATAAATGCATCTAAAATTCACTGCTTGAAACATAATTACAAATTACTACTTATGACAACATTACTACTATTTTTTCATATGGTTTCGAATATTATATGTACTTTAAAGTTGAGATAGGAATTTCTATTGGTTTTGGAACAACTGATGTTCACATCAGGTTGCTGAGAAAATGAATGAGAAAGAAAGAGTCGGCAGTGGGGAGGTGGGAGGCCAAACTCCAAAGGCCACAACCCTACGGGGTGGCCTAATATCCACAGTTCATGGCAGGGAGATGTACTGGGTAATCTGGTGTAGCTCCAGTGTATTAAAATACATGGCTATGAAAAAAGGAAAGACCTTGGAATCTTGTAGGAAAAATATGAACAGAATCAGCTGCTTCCTATAGGAGTGCATGAGCTTCAAATTTTTATCAAACTGAGTATGGAGATTGGGAAGGGCTTGGCCAATTATATGGCTATTCATGGAGGCTTTCCATTTACTTATGGTTTTTAGTGTATGATTGTATGTATGTTTGCATGTTAGTTCCAATAATGCAAATTAATTCTACAGGAGATAATAAAATTACACTAAAAAAAACCCATCTCCTTTGTTTTAACTGTTCAGATAGAGGATAATATGGTGTTGTGGGTTTTAAACTTCATTGTTTTTGGTTTGGGGAATGATGCTCAAACCAGAAAGCTACACCAGTCAGGGTTTAAGCTTGATCCTTAATGTTAACTCTACATACTGAAATTAAGTCTACCGTATGTTCTGCTCTAAATTTTAAAGTTATGTTAGAATGTCTGTGCAAGGAAGCAGAATCATAACAAGTTTTTATTTTCTCACTTAACATATTGTAAACATGCCTCACACTCTATGTCCTCATATTATTTAGTGTTTACATCTTAATTTTTGGTAATCTGATTTGCATTGACATCATCGTATTATTGAACATTTTATATATTTCTAAATTTTTATTGTTATAGAAGACATGCATCATCTTCAGTTACAGGACTTACATTGCCTCATTTCACCTTTAGAAATTATTTTAGGATTGGGTTCTAAAAAAAGGAATAGAAACATGTTTACAGTCCTGAAAATATTTGTTAAAATATTTCTGAAAGGATTACATGAAATCAAGTAGTTTGATTGCAATTTTAGAATTAATATAAATTTCCCCCTTTTATTGAATTGATTGATGTGACAGTGATTAATAAAATTATAGTATTTTCAGGTGCACAATTCAACAAAACATTATGCTTACATTTTATTGTATGTTCAGCACCTCAAGTCTAGTTTGTGTCTTTCACCATTTATTCCCCACATATACTCCTTCACCATCCCCCAAACCTTCCCTCTTCCTGATAATCACCACATTGTTGTCTGTGGCCATGAGTGTTTTGCCCTTTCTTTTTCTTTTTTGCTCAGTCTCCTCACTTCTCCCCCTCAGGAGCTTTCACCTCCAACAGTTGTCAGCCTGTTATATCTATGAGTCTGTCTCTATTTTTGTTGTTTGTCCATTTCATTTAGTAGATTCCACATATGAGTGGGATCATATTGTACGCCTTTCTCTGAGTGGCTTACTTCACTCAGAATAATGCTCTTCAGGTCCATCCATACTGTTGCAGATTAAGCTTTTCTTCTTTTTTAAAGCCCAGTAGTATTCCATTGTGTAAATGTACCTTTAGTGAGGGTGAGGATGTGGAGAGAAAGGAACCCTGGTGCACTGTTGGTGGGAATGCAGATTGGTGCAAGCATTGTGGAAAACAGGATGGAGATAGTTCAAAAATTATTAATGGCAATTGCCTTATGACTCAGTGATTCTACCTCTATGAATTTATTTGAATTTACCGAGAACTCTAATTTGAAAGAACACATGCCTACTAGGTTCATTGCTGACAAGCTGATAACTGCTGGATCATACATTGGTATCATTTATTTTTTAACAAATGGTCATTGACTAATTCAATGACCTTCTAGCATTTGCTTTACACTCTAGGTTTCTGGGGGACAATTTGTAGCTGAATATGATATTCACAGTGCATCTTTGTTTAAGAAGGTCTAGTACCTTGGGTATGTAACATAAAAGGTTATTTTAAAGTAAGCAGAAAGACCAATATTACCATAAAGTATCACATCTTTATTGCAAATATTTCTCCTTAGCTCTGAATGGTTTTCACAAAGATCACATTATTTTTAATTCTCACAGTAAGCCTCATTATAATTTTATTTATCGCTTAAACAAACAGATTATATGTATATGTACACACACATTTGGGACATAAATTTCTGTTGTATGTACTGGTGAGGACACAACCATTCTTGAAAACTGATGTGTAGCTATGGAAAATAGTCAATAGTTGGAGTACTTATTTGGAAATCTCATGGATAAGGTGGCTGTTTTGCTAAGTGAGGGAATAGTTACTACAATTGGCCAGAACAACTACCATAAGCAAGTTTACATTTTCCAATTTGAGACTCACTATGATCCTGTGGGATGAGCACATAGGTTATACGTGAACATACATAGTTTGCAATAAAGTCACATAAATGACAAGTTGTACAATATCAGATTGGGCCTCATAGTATAAATAATTAGTAAATATGTAAAAAAGTCTCAAGACTCTACCTATCCTCCACATATTGTTTCTATACCTTACCTATGTGGTTGTTGCCAATTTGTATGTGTAGTAATTGGAGTATTACTTTCTGAATCTACATCACTTCCTCTGTGTCATCAGGGGGCCTCCTTCAAGCATGAGTAAAGGACTCAGAAGACTTTGATTTCCACAGGTGCATGAAGACAGCAGAAGGGCCAGCTCTGCTCCTTTGTCTCTTGATGCATTAGGAATACTTAAGTGCTGTAGCTGGGAGTCTGTCTTTAAATTCCAGACCAGCATGTGACTTGACATTTTCTCTTTCAGCATGGATTGTCTTCCAGGAAAATAGGGATAATAAGATCTAACATGGACTGTTTCCTAGGACTATTTCTTCAACAGCTACTTTCTTTACATTAGTTCACTTGGTCATGCTGACAATACCCTTAAGTAGGTAGGTATTATAATTTTTCATACACACCCATACTTATTTTAAATGATGAATGAAGAAAGAACCCAACTCCACATGTGCATACTTGTTACATGTTAGTGTAGAGCTAGGCACTTTTCCATAGAATTTTCTTCTCTTTTAGGGAATGAATGAATTTATCTTTTTAGTTTTTTTTTTTGTAATTAACTTTTTGGAGTGACATTAGTTAATAAAATTATATAGAGATTAAGTGTACAATCCTATAGTACATCACCTGTGTATTGTATTCTTTTCACCATCCAAATTCACGCCTTCCTCTATCACCATTTATTCACCCTTTAACCTCTTGTACATACCCCTGTGCCCACCTCTCCTTCTCTCTGGTAATCACCACACTATTGTCTGTGTCCAAGAGTTGTTTTTCTTAATCCTTTTACCTTTTCAACCATCCTCTAACCCATCTATTCTCTGATAGCTGGTAGTCTCCTTTCTTTATTCATTTTAAAGGCCAATTCAGCTCAGAGTTTAAAAAAAAGTGGACAAGTAGCAATAATTTTCAAATGACTTTTTAACTACGGGTTATTTCTTCTTTTCTTTGTAGATAAGGTCATCTCATGATCAGTGATGGCATGTGAGTCACCACATTCCATTTTATACAAATGGCAGGGATGACAACTAAATTACAGGTTCCCTGGCTCAGTGTGGATGTGACTTCAGAATCCCCCTCAACAATTCACTCCAGGAAAAGTGACCTACAGTTGCAGTGGAGATGAAAGCTATGTCTTTTCCTACTGTATATGAATAATTTTGCTACGAGTAAGCTGAGGCCACTTTAAAGTATTGAATCATTTATTTCCCCCTGACTTCTGCCTGACCCCCCACTGCAGCCTTCAACAAATTTTTAATTTTCTGTTCTCCTTTACAACAGAAACATGTAATCAGCCTTTCACATGGATGCACCAACTGGTCAATGACTGTAATACAATGGCATTACAAACTGGTCCCAGGTGAATTTTTCTTTTTCTCATCATTGCAGATTTTATATTCTTCCTCTGGTGGCAATTAGCTTTTTCCTGGAACTCATGCAAAACCAGAGCTTTGTAACTGAGTTTGTCCTTTTGGGGCTTTCACAGAATCCAACTTTCAGAAAATATTATTAGTTATATTTTTGTCCAGCTACATGGCAACTCTCAGGGGAAACTTGCTAATTGTGGTGACCATCAGCAGCAGCCCATAACTCCTAGGCTCCCCCATGTACTTCTTCTTGGCTTTCTTGTCCTTCCTGGATGCCTGCTTCTCCACTGTAACTGTCCCGAAGATGATTGTAGATTCTCTGAATAAGAGGAAGACCATCTCCTTTGCAGGCTGCAGGACCCAGCTCTTTGCTGGACATTTCTTTGTTGGAGCAGAGGTGATTGTCCTCACAGTCATGGCCTATGACCGCTATGTGGCCATCTGCAAGCCCTTGCATTACTCTTCTATCATGAACTGGAGGCTCTGTGGCATTCTGATGGGGGTGGCCTGGACAGGGGGCTTCCTGCATTCCACAATACAAATTCTGTTTGCTTTACAGCTGCCCTTCTGTGGCCCCAATGTCATCGATCATTTCATATGTGACTTGTACCTGCTACTAGAGCTTGCCTGCACTGACACTCATGTCTTTGGCCTTTTGGTGGTGGCTAATAGTGGGTTAATGTGCTTCATAATCTTCTCTTTGTTGCTTGCCTCCTATGGTATCATCTTGTTTTCTCTGAGAACCTACAGTACTGAAGGAAAGTGGAAAGCTCTCTCCACTTGTGGATCTCACATTGTTGTGGTGGTTTTGTTCTTTGTTCCCTGCATAGTCACATATGCCCGACCTCCATCCACTTTCTCCTTTGACAAAATGGTGACAACATTTTACACTATCCTAACACCCTTGCTCAGTCCTTTGATTTACACCATCAGGAATAAGGAAGTGAAAACTGCTATGATAAATGTGTGGAGCAGAATAATGGTAGTTTGTAAGGGAAAATGAGACTGATTTGATGGAATCTACAATCAGTGTGTGTTCTAAAACATGATGGAGCTGCTCAACTTAGTTCCTACAATGAAGAGTTATACTTGTCAAGGGTCCCTAAGTTTTTCTTTTCTTTAGCACTCTCAAAAGTATATCTGCTCCCCAAGAGGCAAATAAACAATAGATTGCTTTGAGGTCAGATTGGCAGAAATTTCTGTCTTGTGGTACCCCTCACTTGAAGAGATTTACAATGAGAATAGGATAGGGCTGCTCTTTTTTTTACATCTGGTTTTTCAAGATTTTCAAGAACCCTTGCCCATGGCTATATCCTCTTTCTGGTTTTGGAGCAGTGATATTGCAGTAGGTCATGGAGACAGAAGTTGAATTCTGTAATGAAATCTTGCATCAAATCATTGTCCCTAATATTTTTTCCTTTTCTCCCTCTCCTATCTATCTTTCTGCATGCTATCCTCTGACTCTTCTTTCCTTGGGTGACCTCACTTTCAATCTCCTCTCTCCTGTACTCATTTCACTCATTCTCCACTCCTGCCTCTTCTACACTCTTATTTATTTAGGTATCTATTTTCTGCTTTGATATTTTCTTCACCATGCAGCATACAGAATTTCATTCTGGAGTTAGAGCCAAAAGTTATCGTATCAATTCATGTCTTTCTTGGATGGATTTCTCAGGATTTCTCTTTTCTAGGATGTACATGATTTAAGAAAATTTGTATGAAGTCTACATGAAATGGGTTTAAAGTTTTATATGACATGGATGGTGAATGCTACAGAGAGAGGTTGTCTAGTAGTACCCCACTATAATTTTAACCTAACTGGACTTGGAAAAACTTCCTTTCTTCCATCTTTCCTTCCTTTCTTATTATCTGTCTATTTTTTCATTGTTCAAGTACAGTTATCTCCATTAGCTCCCACCACTTTCTCTAACCCCAGCCATCCCCATTTCCCAAACTTGATCGTACCCCATTTTTGTTTTGTCCATGTGTCCTTTGTACGTTCCTGATAACCCATGCCCCACCCTCCCACTATTATCCATTCCTACCTTCCCTGTCATTACTGTCAGTTTTTTCTTAATCGATGTCTCTGGTTACATTTTGCTTCCTTGTTGGTTTTTTTTTGTGTGTGTGTCTGTGGTTGTTGTTGGTTAGGTTCCCCAGTAAATGAATGGATTAAAAAACTGTTACATTTACATGATGAAATACTATGCAGCATAAGGAAATAAAAGAGTCTTACCATTTGTGACATCATGGATGGAACTGGAGGGCATTATGTTAAGTGACAGAAGCCAGCCAGGCAGTGAAAGAGAAATACGACGTGATTTTATCTCTAAGTAGAAGACATCTCTGTATCTCAGTTCAAAGTTTCCACATTGAAAGGACCAGGCACATGGGCAAACTTGTCTTATTAAATAATGTGCAGGTCAAATGAAATAACAATAGTGAAAATTGTTTGAATAATAAGTTTATACCACAAGAATAGTATATAATCTATGACTGTGTTATTTAGTTAAAATGACACACAGTAATATAAGCAAATAGGTGATAGAGGCGTTTGTCTATCTGGGAGAAAAGGGGAGACTGGTATTATTAAATGTATTTGAACTGGTTTAAAATTTCAACGTTAAGGGCCCTGGCTGGCGTAGCTCAGTGGATTGAGCGTGGGCCTGTGAACCAGACGATCGCGGTTCGATTCCCAGTCAGGGCACACGCCTGGGTTGCAAACCGGTTCCTTGAAGGCTAACTACCAGCAGGGGATGCACAAAAAGGCAACCATACATTGATGTTTCTCTCCCTCTCTCCTTCCCCTCTAAAAATAAATAAATAAAATCTTTAAAAAAATAAAATACAATTTCAACGTTAAAAGTAAGAATTAAAGAAGGGAAAATTAGATTCTTCATTACTGTGATGTACCCTCAAATCAAGGAGTAAGAAAAGTGCAGGAAGGTTAGGAAACATGAATGAATTCAGTGATAAAACCCCTGAAAGTGTTGGTCTGGTTTAATGTATACATCTTGTCAGGAGCTAAGTTCATGTCTTATGTCTCCAAGACTCCTCTTTACTTATTGAAAAGAAAACAATGTAGAATTATATGACCTGGCTTTCATGGTTGCCCTACATCTGTCCATAATTTTATCTCTTACAACTGTTTGGTTAATGACACCAGTGTTTGGGCAGATCATCTCTATGTTTGATCTCTGTTATTGATCAAAGCAAATTTGTGGTCTTCCCAATTCTTTATCTTACAATACTGTACGGGAACTTTCTCATTGTAGTGACTATGAAAAACAACAAGTCCCTTGGGAATCCCATCTATTTCTTCTATCTGTCCTTTGCTGATGTCTGCCTCTGTAGAATGACAGCCCCAAGATTGATTGTCAATGCCCTTTCTCACAAGAAGTAGACATCCTACAATGAGTACATGAATCAAGTGTTCACAGTCCACTTCTTTGGATGCATCGAGATCTTTGTGCTCATCCTCATGGCCTTTCATTGCTACATCACCATTTGTAAGTCCTTGCAATACCCAATCATCATGAGCCAGAGAGTGTGTGGTGTGTTGATGATTCTGGCCTGATGGGATCTTGTATCCACTCTTCAGCACAGATTTTCCTAGCTTTGCAATTGCCCTTTTGTGGCCCTGATGTGATTGATCACTATTCTTGTGACTTGCAGCCCTTGTTGAAACTTGCCTGCATGGACACATATGTGATAAATTTGCTAGTTGTCTCTAATAGTGGAGCCATTTGCATGGTGAATTTTATAATGCTGCTTATCTCCTATGTTGTCACTTGTACTCTCTGAGAAACCACAGCATAGAAAGAAAGTGAAAAGCACTTTCCACATGCACATGCCACTTTATTGTGGTTGTCATATTCTTTAGTTCATGTGTATTCATATATACACTCCCACCGACCATGTTTTCAGTAGACAAAATGATAGATGTATTTAATTCCCTTGGGACATCCTTGCTCAAACCTGTGGTCTATACATTGAGGAATGCAGAGGTTAAAAGTGCCATGAAAAGTTTATGATGTAACAAAGTATGATTTCATTTAATAAATACTATATGGGGACTCGAATGTATATTTCCTTAATATCTTAGTTTTGTTTCACGGACAGAAAATATAAAATGTACTTTTGGGGAAATAAAGAAGAAATCTGAAGGGATTGCATTAGAATATGGTTATTAATTAAAGTGCATAAACATTTTGAAGAACCTGGGATGATCCTTGCTTGAATTCTATCAACATTTGGTCATACTCATTAGGTAACTTAGCATCCTATACAAATATTTCTTAGGAAAGAAAAGTACCGACAAATGACAGAACAAGTGTATGTGCATACATGTGTGTATATGCACCACTTTTCCCTTACATTTTACTCTCATCCTAATGAGTGGAGTCATCAGAGCTAATCCTTAGGGCCTGGACACTTAGAGAGTCAAGGTTGCCATCTTGACAAGCTGATGATTAGACCAAATGTTCTGGGAAATTACTCCTCTGTAAATCTGTGCCTGAGCCTCCTTCAGTGGGGGTGTCTACACTGATGAAGTCTCCAACTGCGATAAAAGCTAGAAACAACTGTGAAGACCAACACTATCTCAGGAAAATCTCTCAAAATCAATTCTGTTTGTGGTAAGAGAGAAAGGAGTGTGATATTTGGACAAGACTGCACTGTCAGTGAGTCAATGGCTCTTTGGGGTGTTCCCACTGCTCCTCACTAAGGAGAGGAAGAGACAGTAGAGAGTTTGGCAGCATAAATAAAAGAAGGTGAGGAAAGAAGGTAGGACAGAGAACAATGCATGATGAAGAGAGAGAAAGGGAGAAAGAAAAGTGGAAATGTTGTCCAATTGGGAGAGAAGGAGCTTTATCTTTCTTATTTCTTGAGCATTACTTTTGGGTGTATGAACACTTGCAGGCAAATAATTGTCCTTGGCTCTTATCTTTATTTTGGTAACCAGAAAGAAGATTTGTTTTTGTTGTTTGGTTCTATATTATCTCAAAAGACAAAATTCAGATTTTTGGAGAAGAATCCGGTATGAAAAGTGAGGCCTGGCACTTTTCAAATTGGTCTTTTAGTTTCACAGGAGAATATTTTAAAATGTGTGTTTTCATATGGAAGACAACCTAATCCATGTGTATAATTCCCAACCCCCACCAACTCCACTTCAACTTTGTAATGTCATAATAAAATACTGTCATGCCAGTTTAGTACCTGGGTGTTTAAGTATCATCAAACTGGCACCAGAAAGTATTACTCCTAGTTATCTGGACTAATGAGAAAAGGACACAATAAACTCATAAGTATGTGAAGCATTTCCATCAACTGAAGACAAAATTTTATGTTGTACCAACAATTTCCTGTAGTTCTCGTTCAAGATAGTGGCGGCAGAATAAATATTTTAGTCCCCAATGGGACATTTGTCAAAGCTCTTAATACCATATTCATAAGCACTATTTGGTTTCATACTACTTTCAAATGAACAATTTTCCTAATTTCTTACAGTTCCATTTTGAGAGCACTTCAATCTGTCCTTATGAACATTATACTTAAGTGTAATTGATTCTCAAGTAACCAAGACACTCAAAATAAAACATCAATTCTTATTTCTTGGTGTTCTTTCAAATTAATTGTAGTGTGAAAAAAAATTTATTTGTGACTAAATGAAAACTCAGAAAGGCTCAGAAATTTCTTTCTCATTATTAAATAAAAGAGAGGCCAGATCTTTCTATATTTGAGATAAGGGCTTGATTAGAAAAGGTGAGAGAAACATAATGGAATAAATAGACTGCAATCACAGGATGAAGCACAGCTTGGATAAAGACATATACAAAACATTAATTTTCCTGAGGACAAGCAAATTTACAAAATCCTCTAGGATGAGGTGAAACTTGGAGCTCTGAGTAGTTTGATATTTGATTCAAGCAGTACGTTGCAGAAAGATTGCATAAAGTCACAAATAATAAAAGGGCTGGAGAGCTACAGAAATGACTGTGAACCAGGATGCTCCAAGTAGGCAAGGATTAAACTGTGTAAGTGTTCCTCTACTCAATTTGAAAATCATCAGAGAATAGAATGAATGGAAGGATGGAGAGCAAAACATACTAAAAGAAATAATGTCCAATTCCCCCCAAGTTAATTAATTAATTGATTAACTACAAATTCTATTGATTTATTTTTACACGGTAAGGGAGAAAGAGAGGGGGAGAAACATCAATGTGTGGTTGCCTCTCCATGGTCTCCACTGGGAACCCAGCCTGCAACCCCAACATGTGCCCTGACAAGGAATTCAAGAAGTGACTCTTTGGTTTTCAGCTCACACTCAATCCACTCACCTTCACCAGCCAGGGCAAGTTTTCCCCAAGTTTAATAATGGTTGGAAATGAAACCTTAATAAAAGCAAGAATCTCACCAATCCCAAGCATAAAATTCATGGAGGACATTATGATGAAACATAACTTATAATAAATTGATCAAAAGCAGCAGCAAATTTTTAAAAGGAGCTAAATAGAAAAGGCACTGTGCACAGATAAATAAAGATAAAAATTACTGCAGAATTCACACTAGAAACGATGTAAACTAGGAGAGAGTAGAGTGACATCATTAAAACACTTGAGTTTACAAAACAGTATGGAATTTTCTCAGTAAACTAAAATTGGGCTTGCCTTTTGACCCAGTGTTTCCACTGCTAGGATTGTATCCTAATACAATCCTAATCCTAATCCCAAGAACCCTAATACACAAATCCCAAAGAACATATGCATCCCAATGTTCATAGCAGCACAATTTACAATAGCCAAGAGTTGGAAGCAATCTAGGTGTCCATCAGTAAATGAATGGATCAAAAAACTATGGTACATATACACAGTGGAATTTTATGTTGCAGAAAGAAAGAAGGAGCTTCTACCTCTTGCAACATCATGGATGGAACTGAAAAGCATTATGCTGAGTGAAATAAGCCAGAGGTTGAAGGACAAATACCATATGATCTCACCTTTAACAGGAATTTAAACAACAAAACAAACAAGCAAGAAAAATAAAACCAAAGACACTGAAATAGAGAACAGGCTGACAGTGACCAGAGTGGAGAGGGGAGGGGATTTCAGGGGGAAATAGGGGAGGGATTTAGAGGAAGATATATAATGGATACATGGGCAACAACTGAGAGGGGTGGAAATGGGAGGAAGACGGGGAGGATGGGGGGTGGGATGGGATGGGAGTAATAGAAAGAAAACCTACTTGAAAAATAATTAAATAAAAAAATTGGGAAAAAAACCCCACTTGAGTTTACATGCATACAGCCGGTTGGTTTTATGCCTTTTCACAACTGGGATGGAAGCACGAGTGTGAAAATAACCGATAAAAAGCATTTGCTTCTGTTCCAAGAACCCATAGACCCTGAGGTTAGAGTTTGCCAATGCCAATTCCAAAATGACAAAGAGCAAACTCATGATGACTTGAAATCCAGCCAAAGGCTTTCTAATCTGAGAGCACATTTCATTGAGGATGCCTGGATATTGTCAGGGGGAGCTTTAATCCCCTGTTTCCAGATGTTCTCTACAACCTGATTCCCAGTTTCACCCAGCATGAGTTAACTTTTCATACTGATATAACAGTGACCTCCCTGTGTACTCAGTGTGCTAGCACCTTTCTCTGATGTCACTGAGCAAGAATAGAAAACTTGGCAGTTGTTAGTTCTTCAGCCTTACCCCAGTAACTGGGAACACTAGGTTATTTCTGTTGTAGCATGGTCTGCTGGGAAGTAATAAAAAACAGAATTTTAAAATCTTCGTGGGTAATGGAAGTAGTGCCTAGAGCACCCACCATCCCCAGGTGGTTCAAGGAAGAGCTTATTTTCCTTCTCTCCAAAGACTGTATATTTTTTAACTTTGTCTAGTATCCTGCACTTACCTTTGTTTTATCATCTAACACTTCTTGCCCTATCCTGGAAACATTCTTCACCATCTTACTGGAAGAATTCACCAAAACCCTTTCGATGGCCATTATTTTCTACAACTGTCCAAACCAAGCAAAAAAGTGACAATATTAAAAATTTTAAAACGTGTTTTAAGACAAACACTATATGATCTCACCTCAAAGTGGGACCTAATCAAGAAAACAAACAAGCAAGCAGAATATAACCGAAGACATTGAAATTAGAACAAGGAGACTGTAAAACAAGGGAGATCGGAGGGGATAATGGGGTGAAACAGGTGAAGGGTTTTCAGGAACAATTATGGACACATGCTCACATCCAGGCAGGTTGAAATCAGGGGAGCAAGGTGGAGATGGCTGGGATGAGGGGGGAGTTTTGGGGCAAATGCAGACCACTTTACTTGAACAATAAAATAATAAGTTTAAATAAAAAATGAAAAGAAATATAGAAAGGGATTACATGTCTATGTGCATTCATACCTGCAATTACTATTACAGAACTGTGGAAGCCCTATTCACATAATTAATTAGATTGAGGCAAGCAAAAGAGATAGGATTCCTTTCTTTATCAAAAATGTGTTTTAGGTTAAAAAAATAAATGAAGAAAAAGTGGTGCAATTTCATTTTCCTTTTAAAAATATTTATTTATTTTTAGAGAGAGGGATGGAAGGAGAAAGAGAGGGAGAGAAACATAAATGCGTAGTTGCCTCTCATGTGTCCCCCAGTGGGGACCTGGCCTGCAAACCAGGCATGTGCCCTGACTGGGAATTGAACCAGCAACCCTTTGATTCACAGGTCTACACTCAGTCCCCTGAGCTACACCAGCCAGGGACAATTTCATTTTTCTTTGTAACCTTATTTGTGCTTGTTTCTGAGGTGATTTATTATTATTTATGAGCTGTGCTTGTTGTGTCTGAGTTCATGTTCACATTTTGGAAAAGAAGTTAGTATTCCCAATATAGATATAAGAATGTCCATCTGCTTCATGTTTCATATGCAAAAGGATACCAAAGTGAAAATGTAAAACAAATAAGACATTTTCTCTAAATCATGACTAAGTTGTTCACTAATATTTGAGAAAAAACTATTCACATATGAGCAAAAAATCTGAATGCATGACTGATTTGCAAACATAAAAATTATGCTGATTGGATGTGACAGTATCAATGACAGTGAGAATATGCTGTCATATCCCTGATGGGCAGAAATGTTAGAAATGACCCTGAAATGGCATTGAGGTCTTCAGCTTCTCAAATGCTGAGGTTTAGGCTGATTAATCATCTGGGCTGATAAATCATTTGGGATGAATATTAAGGCAGAAGCTGAACTTCACAGAAGGTTTTTAAAAAATCTACAAGATATTTGTATTTGAGAAACAGTTTTTCACTCAGTAAATTTGTGACCTTAAATGTCATGTATATAAACAATGGTGCTTTGCTGGTGCTCTAAATTACAGGAAGGTGAGGAGAGGGATGTCAGGAAGGTATTTTGTGTAAAGACAGAGAGTTGGCATGAACTCAATGATGGGGAGAAAGAAAAGAGGACTCAGACATAGTCCATGCCAGGCCAAAGCATTTGACCCAGAGATGTCATTCAAGTGGCTGATGTAGTATAATCAGACAATTCACTATGTTGGGGGAATTGTGTCGGCAAG
This sequence comes from Sturnira hondurensis, assembly GCF_014824575.4. Lineage (NCBI taxonomy): Eukaryota > Metazoa > Chordata > Mammalia > Chiroptera > Phyllostomidae > Sturnira > Sturnira hondurensis. The sequence continues at coordinate 203,232 of NW_028092491.1, read as the reverse complement.
TAGGAGCCATTTTCAGTAGCTCAGTAGTAAGATTCATCACCAAAGCTTCTTGCCAAAAAATCTTGGTTTGCTATGAGAAGATATCACTGGAGACTTGATAAAAAAAAAGGGCTTGCTAGTGTTGAAGTAGTTTTGGCACCAAGCATTCTAAGTAATTAAAGCGTTGCATCAGCCTTGGAGACCATGAGTCCATGTCAGAAGGAGATAGTGACTAGTTGGCTTTGTACAAGAGGGAATCTACTTTTCCTTCCCTGGTTTGTGAGCCAAGGCTGGGTTGGAGTCCAGGCATCTGTAACTAAGGTTGGTCTATACAATACACTAACATCATTGCCTCAATTGAGCTCATGACCCCAAGGAGTAACACCTCAGTGAGACACTTGGCATATGTGTGTAAAAGTCTATACATCAGCTAATAAGCCACATTGGATTTTTAAAAAATGGAAGGCTAATTTTTAGAGCATTTTTATGCTTTGAAGCAATGTTGAATGGAAGGTACAGAGAATTCCTATATACCTTGTGTATACATAGCCTCATATACACATGCACAGCCTCCTCCCATTATCAATGTCCCCTACCAGAGCAGTACATTTGTTACCCTTGGTGAACCTACATTGGCACATCATAATCACCCAAGTCCACAGTTTATTTTAGGGTTCTCTCTTGATGTTGTGCATTCTGTGAGTTTGAAAAAATGTGTAATGACATGAATCCATCATTATAGTAATCTATAGAGTAGTTTCACTGTCGTAATAATCCTCTGTGCTCACTTATTCCTCTTCTCAGCATGTCCTGCCATTCTTCATATTGAATTATTAAATTGCAATACAAGAGTAGGGTAAATCTATCTTTTATTTGGCCACTTTTTGAGATCTTCACTTTTAAGGAGTGTCTTGTAGGCTAAATGACATGCAGACTCCAGATTCTGGACGTTCATCTACTTTTGGAGATCTGCAACAAATCACTAAGAGAGTAGAGGTGATGCATCTCATGATGATTTTCCAAACAGAAGATCCTGTTTTACTTGGGTAGGCTTTTGAGCCCAGGCTAAATTCTGGGGAGCACAGAACTTTATGATATCATGCAATACTCTGAGGTCCTTTATTGTCATTCTTCTCTGAAGATCCACAAGTCATCTTTAATTAATATAGATATAGGTATATAGACTTAGATGGAAAATTTTTATAAATACGTTACTTATTAATAGAAGAATAATCATATAACTGAGATTTAAATTTCTAGATCACATATTTTAATAATATTTAACACAAAAGGGAATGTATGCTTCAAAGACTTTCTTCCCCTTCACAAGATACCAGCCTCTTTTAGTGTTCATTTTTTTTTCCAAATACAATACAGAAAAGTTGGATAAGAATTGAATTTCAGGTTGCAGGCACCACTCTACCTTTCCTGGATTGTTCTTGATAGTAAATGAGAAGAACTAGGAAAGTTCTTCTCTCCTAATGCTGGAGAGTTGTTTTAGGGCCCTGGATGGGGGCAAGGTAGTTTCTTGTATATCTGGTTCCTCTTCTACCAAAGACACTTCTATTTCTTCTTCCTGTGTTTTCTTTAACATCTTCAATCATCCTTTGCATTGGGCTCCTATCGCCTGGTATGTTTGTTCATCCCAAGGCACCACAAACCTCCAAAACCTGTTTGCATTTGTTTACTGAGGAAGAGGTGGGTTAACTTACTCTGTTGTATGATAAACAGATAAACCCAAGTTAAGTTTCCTACAACTGGTGGGATGTTTCTGATCAGTGAAGGAAAGAAATCCCTAGGGAATGCCACTCTCCAGGGTGCTAATATTGTATGTCATTATGTCTTAAAATATCCCCTTATGATTTTTGAAAAAGATTTTACCCCTTGTATGTCTTGGAGGGCTGCTGTTAAAAAGGGATAAAAACACTTGACACCAACTTAGAGTGTTCTCACAGGTAAGTGACAGATTTCTACCTTTAAACTCAGAAATGCACGTACTTTAAATAGGTTCACTTAATTTTCCCCAAGTGCATTTGATGTCATGAGTAGCTTCAGATTTTTGCTTCAGAACTGGTCAGGAATAGTTACATGGCTGAACTGATGATACTTTAGTGCTAGTGGTCGTGGCTTTGCCTCTTTCTTAAAATGAACAAAATTGCTTTGGCAATAGAAAGAGAAGGTTCAGGCATCCATCAGGAAGGAGATAGGTGGACATAGAGAAAGGTTATTTTATTTCAAATTCCAGAAACTCTTAGGGTGTACAAATGAAACAGTAAGGGACATCAGCAAAGAATTATAGTGAGGAAAGAAAGAACTCTGAAATCTGAAGAGTCATTTTCCAGATACTCAAAAGGAAACATATTTAGCTAGATAGAGAATAAATCCTTTAATGCTAAAGTAAAGTGTACACTGGATTTAAAAAATTTAAGAAGAAGAGCAATTTGAATGGGTTTTTAATTTTTTCTTTTAATTTTAATTATTATATATCCTAGAAGATTACCTGCAAGTGTGACTTATATACACAACTAGGTACATATAAATACATGTAAAATTCACTGCTTGAAATATGATTCCTAAGTCCTACTTATGACAACGTTATTACTGATATTTCATATAATTTTGATTATTATATATACTTCAAAGTTGGAACAGGATATTTTATTGTTTTTGGAAGAAATGATGCTAGCATCAGGTTGCTAAGAAAATGAATGAGAAAGAAAGAGTGCGCACTGGGGAGAGTGGGGAGGCCAAATTCCCAAGGCTACAGCCCCATGAGGTGGCCAAAAGCCCAGAATCCATGGCTGGGAGGGGCCCTGCACAATCTGGTGTAGCTCCAGTGTATTAAAACACATGGCTGTGAAGAAAGGAAAGACCTTGAAACCTTCTAGGAAAAATACAAACAGAATCAGCTGCTTCCTATAGAACTGCATGAACTTCAAATTGATTTCAAAGTGAGTATGGAGATTGGGAAGGGCTGGGCCAATGATATGCCTATTCATGGAGGCTTTGCTTTTTTTATGATTTTTCCTGTATGATTGTATATATGTTAGCGTGTTAGTTCCATTAATATAAATTAATCCTGCTGGAGAGAATAAAATTATAGTCAAAACCCATCTCCTTTGTTTTTAACTGTTCAGATAGAGGATAATATGGTGTTGTGGGTTTTAAATTTTGATTCTTTTTGGTTTGTGGAATGATGTTCAACCCACAGAGCTACACCAGTCAGGGCTTAGGCTTGATCCTTAATGTTAACTGTACATACTGAAAGTAAGTCTATGGTATGTTCTCTTCCAGATTTTAAAATTATATTAGAATGTGCAAAGAAGTAGAATTATTACAAGTTTTTATTTTGTCACTTAACATATTGTACACATGCCTCACATTCTATGTCCTCTTATTATTTAGCCTTCACAGCATCTTAATTTGCAGTAATCTAATTTCCATAATTATGTTCCTATTATTGAACATTTTATATACTTCTAAATTTTTATTGTTATAAAAGACATGCATCATCTTCAGTTACAGGACTTACATTACCTCATTTCAGCTTTAGAAAATTTTTTAGGATTGGATTCCAAAAAAAGGAATAGGAACATGTTTACAATCCTGAAAATATTTGTTAAAACACTTCTGAAAGAATCACATGAAATGAAGGATTTTGATTGCAATTTAAGAATTAATATAAATTTCACACTTTTATTGAATTGATTGGGGTTACACTGGCTAACAAAATGATACAATTTTCAGGTGTACAATTCAACAACAGGTCATGTGTACATTGTATTGCGTGTTCAGCAACTAAAGTCTAGTTTGTGTCTTTCAACTTTTATTCACCCATACCTTCCTTCACCACAACCCCGCCCCCCACAAACCCTCCCTCTCCTTTGCATTCACCATATTGTTGTTAGTAGCCATGAGAGTTCTGTCTTTTTGTTTGTTTGTTTTGCTCAGTCTCCCCACTTCTCTCCCTCGGCAGCCTTCACCTCCAAAAACTGTCAGCCTGTTGTATCTATTTTCTTTGTTTGTTCATTTTGTTTATTAGATTCCATGTATGAGTGAAATCATATTCTATGTCTTTCACTGAGTGGCTTACTTTACTCAGAATAATGGTTTTCAAGTCCATCCATACTGTTGCTGATTAAGCTTATCTTCTTTTTTAAAGCCCAGTAGTATTCCATTGTGTAAATGTACCTTTAGTGAGGGTGAGGATGTGGAGAGAAAGGAACCCTGGTGCAATGTTGGTGGGAATGCAGATTGGTGCAAGCACTGTGAAAAATAGGAAGGAGATACTTCAAAAAAATTATTAATGGCAATTGCCTTATGACTCAGTGATTCTACCTGGGAATTTATCTGAATTTACCCAGAACTCTAATTTGAAAGAACACATGCCTACTAGGTTCATTGCTGACCAGCTGATAACTGCTGGCCCATACATTGGTATCATTTACTTTTTAATAAATGGCCATTGTCTGATCCAGTGACGTTCTGACATTTGCATTTTACTCCAGTTTTCTGGGGAACAATTTGAAGCTGAACATGATGTTCACATTGCAGCTTTGTTTTAGATTGACTAGTACCTTGGGAATGTAATTGAAATGGTTATTTTAAAGTAAGCAGAAAGACCAATATTACCATAAACACTCATGTATTTATTGCAAACTTTTCTCATTAGCTCTGAAAGGTTTTCAGAAAGATCTTGTTATTTTTAATTCTCACAGTAAGCCTCATTATAATTTTATTTATCGCTTTAACAAACAGATTATATGTATATGTACACACACATATGGGACATAAATTTCTGTTGTATGTGTTGCGGAGGACACAACCATTCTTGAAAACTGATGTGTAGCTATGGAAAATAGTCAATAGTTGGAGTACTTATCTGGATAACGCATGGGTAATGTGGCTGTTTTGCTAAGTGAGGGAATAGTTACTACAATTAGCCATGGCACTTACCGTACCCAAATTTTGCATTTTGCCAATTGGACACTCACCTTAATCCTGTGGGATGAGCTGGTAGGTTATACATGAACATAGTTAGTTTGCAATAAAGTCACATAAATGACAAGTTGTACAATATCAGATGGGGCTGCATAGTATAAATAATTAGTAAATATGTAAAAAACTTAAAGACTTTAGCCAAACTCAGCATATTATTTCTATTCCTCGCCTATGTGGTTGTTGCCAATTTGTATGTGTAGTATTTGGACTATTACTTTCTGAATCTACATCACTTGCTCTGTGTCATCATGGGACCTCCTTCAAGCATGAGCAAAGGACTCAGAAGACTTTGATTTCCACAGGTGCATGAAGACAGCAGAAGGGCCAGCTCTGCTCCTTTGTCTCTTGATGCTTTAGGAATACTCAAGTGTTGTAGCTGGGAGTCTGTGTTTAAATTCCAGACCCAGCATGTGACTTGATATTTTCTCTTTCAGCATGGATTGTCTTCCAGGAAAATAGGGATAATAAGATCTAACATGGACTTTTTCCTAGGACTATTTCTTCAACAGCTACTTTCTTTACATTAGTTCACTTGGTCATGCTGACAATACCCTTAAGTAGGTAGGTATTATAATTTATCACACACAGCCATTCTTATATTAAATAATGAATGAAGAAAAAACCCAACTCAGCATGTGCATACTTTTTACTCGTTAGTGTAGAGCTAGGCACTTTTTCATAGAGCTTTCTTCTATTATAGGGAATGAATGAATTCATGTTTTGTTTTGTTTTTGTATTGAAATTATTGGGGTGACATTGGTTAATACAATAATATAGACATCAAGTGTACAATTCTATAGTACATCACCTATATATTGTATTGTGTGTTTACCATCGGAAGTCAAGGCTCCTTCTACCACCATTTATTCACCCTTTAACCTCTTCTACATACCCCTGTGCCCACCTCTCCTTCCCTCTGGTAATCACCACACTATTGTCTGTGTCTATGAGTTGTTCTTCTAAATTGTTTCACCTTTTCACCCATGCCATAACCACCTTCTCTGTGATAGTTGTCAGTTTGCTTTATGTATTCATCTTGAAGTCTCAATTCAGTTCAGAAGTTACAAATTTGGATGAGTAGCAATGACATTTAAATGACTCTTATATAGGATACTTGGTCAACAACTGAGAAGGTGGGAAATGGAAGGGATGGGGGGAGCTTGGGGAATGGGATGGGATGGGAGTATTAGACAGAAAACTGTACTTGGAAAATAATTAAATAAATTAAAAAAATAAATGACTCTTATACTAGGGGTTATTTCTTCTTCTCTTTGTAGATAAGGTCATCTCATGATCAGTGATGGCATGTGAGTCACCCCATTCCCATTCCATACTGATGGCAGCAGTGACCAATAAAGTATAACTTCTCTGTCCTAAATGTGGATGTGACTTCAGAATCCTCTTCAATAATCCACTCCTGGAAAAGTGATATGCTTTTGCAGTGGACATGGAAACTCTGTCTCTTCCCTACTGTATAGGAATACTTTTCCTACACACAAGCTCTGGCCACTTTTAAGTATTGAACATCTGATCTTCTCCTGAATTCTGCCAGGACTCCCAGTAAAGCCTTCAGCAAATTTCTTATTATTTGTTCTCCTTTACAACAGAAGCATGTAATCAGATTTTCACCTGCATGCACCAACTGGTCAATGACTCTGATAAAATGGTATCATAAACGGGTCCCAGGTGATTTTATCCTCATAATTGTAGATTGTGTATTCTTACTATGGTGCCATTTTGCTTTTCCTTGGAATCATGCAAAACCACAGCTTTGTAACTGAATTCATCCTCTTGGGTCTTTCACAGAATCCAAACATTCAGAAAATAGCTTTTGTTATATTTTTGTTGAGCTACGTGGCAACTCTTGGGGGCAACTTGCTAATTGTGGTGACTATCAGCAGCAGCTCAGCACTCCTGGGCTCCCCCATGTACTTCTTCTTGGCTTTCTTGGCCCTCCTGGATGCCTGCTTCACCAGTGTCATTACCCCAAAGATGATTGTGGACTCTCTGTCTGAGAGGAAGACCATCTCCTTCACAGGCTGCATGACCCAGCTTTTTGCTGGACACTTCTTTGCTGGAGCAGAAATGATTGTTCTCACAGTCATGGCTTATGACCGCTATGTGGCCATCTGCAAGCCCTTGCATTACTCTTCTATCATGAACTGGAGGCTCTGTGTCATTCTGATGGGGGTGGCCTGGATAGGGGGCTTCCTGCATTCCACAATACAAATTTTCTTTCTTTTACAGTTGCCCTTCTGTGGCCCCAATGTCATCGATCATTTCATATGTGACTTGTACCCACTACTAGAGCTGGCCTGCACTGACACTCATGTCTTTGGCTTCTTTGTGCTGGCCAACAGTGGGCTTATATGCATCATAATTTTCTCTTTTTTACTTGTATCCTATGGCATCATCTTGTACTCTCTTAGAACCCACAGTATTGAAGGGAAGCGGAAGGCTCTCTCCACTTGTGGATCTCACATTGTTGTTGTGGTTTTGTGCTTTGTCCCTTTCATAATCACGTATGCCCGACCTCCATCCACTTTCTCCTTTGACAAAATGGTGACAATATTTTTCACCATCGTAACGCCCTTGCTCAATCCTTTGATTTACACCATCAGGAATAGGGAAGTGAAAAATGCCATGAGGAATATGTGGAGCAGAATAATGGTAGTTTGTAATGAAAAATGAGACTGATTTGATGGTGTCTATACTTCGCGTGTGTTCAAAGACACGATGCAGCTGCTGAACATAGTTCCTCCAGAAAAGAGAGTTGTCCAGGTTCCCTAAGTCTTCCTTAGTATCAGCACTCTCAAAAGCATCTCTGTTCTCCAAGGGGCCAGTAAATCATAGATGGCATTGAGATTGGATTGGTAGAAGTTTCTGTGTTGTGGGACCCCTCACTTGAAGAGATTTAGGATGAGAATAAGATAGGGCTGTTCCTTCTCTGCACCTGGGTTTTCAAGACCCTTGGGCACTGTAGTCCTTGACCCATAACTGTACCCTTTTACTCTTTTTGGGGCACTTGTATTGTGGTAGGTCATGAAGACAGAAATTGAGTTCTATGATAAAATCTTGCATGAAACTATCCTCCCTAATATTTTCTTTTGCTCCCTCCCCTTCTTTCTGTATGCTAACCTCTGATTCTTCTTTCCTTGTTTCTGTTCACTCTCACTCTCCATTATCCTATATACACTTCACTTATTATCTACTGTTGCCTCTCCTAAACTCTTATTCATTTAGGTATCTATGTTTTGCTTTGATATTTTCTTAACCATGCAGCATACAGAACTTGATTCTGGAATTACGGCAGAAATTTAATGTACCAGTTCTTGTCTTTTTTTGAGGACTCAGGATTTCTCTTTTCTAGTACCTACATGGTCCTACAAAATCTACATGAAATCCACATGAAATGGATTTCAATTTTATGTGACATAGATGGTGATTGCTAGAGAGAGAGGCTGTTTAGTAGTACCCCACTCTAATTTTAACATAACTGTACTTGTAAAAACTTCCTTCCTTCCTTCCTTCCTTCCTTCCTTCCTTCCTTCCTTTCATTCATTCCTTCTGTCTTTCCTTCCTTCCTTCCTTGGAAAAGACCTTCAGATTTTTTTCCAGCCACTGAGTGGACTTTTATTTATGGAGAATAGAGATGGCCGAATCAGCATTTTCAAGAAACTCCCACACGGTGAGATACATCATGCACAGTTTTTCCTTTTCAGAGAAAATCTGAGGTTGTGATGCTGTAGTTAAAAGCAGGGTGTCATAGTCCAGGTATGAGGCTTAATGCAACGTGTGAGTCTATCACTTAACTGTGCATACTTGGACTAGATCCATAACCTTTCTGGCTCTCAGAGTCTTTTTTTAAGGGGATTATATTACCCAATTTCAAAGGGTTTAGAAACCAAAAATATATGTGGAGTGAAGAGGAGACTGCTTGAAACATAATATTGCCCATGCTCAACGAAGAGCAGCTGTTAGAATGCAAGCTGATTTTGGAAGGGTAGGAGGTCCTATTGATTCAAGTCTAATGAATTCAGACCTTTTTTCAGTTTTTCTCCTTTAAGTTGAATCCAAATATTGTAGAAATTCAACAAGTGCATATTTCTGCCTCGGCTCTCTGACAACATTTAATTTATTGTAATTGTATTGTCAATTATCATTCATATGAGGATGAATGTCCTAATGTGGTTTTGAATATTTCCACCCTGGTGTTTTAGATTAAAAAGGGGAATTTTCAAAGCCTGTAGGAAGAATAGTGTTGTAGGAGCATGATAATTCAACTGGTGTTTACCATTGACAATTATTGATATAATATTGCACGAATATTCCCATATTAAATGCCCAGCAAAGGCACATTGCAGTTCATTAAGGGTAGGAAAGCGTGTCTCACTCAAGTCACAGAGCAGAATTTTCTAATTTTAAATAGTTTCTTTTAATTTGCCCCAAGTGCATTTGATGTCATGAGTAGCCTCAGATTTCTGCTTCAGAACTGTTCAGGAGTAGTTACGTGGCTGAACTGAAGATGCTTTAGTACTAGTGGTGGTGGCTTTGCCTCTTGCTTTAAATGAACTAAATCGCTGGGGCAACAGAAAACAGAAGGTTCAGGCATCCATCAGGAAGGACATAGGTGGACATAGAGAAAGGTAATTTTTTTTCAAATTCCAGAAACAGTGAGGGTGTACAAGTTGAGACATTTAGGGCCATCAGCAGAGGATTATGGAAAGGAGAGAAAGGGCTCTGAAGAGAACATTTCTTAAATACTCACAAAGGAACACAGTTAGCTAGATAGAGAATAAATATTTTATTGCTAAAGTAAAGAATATGCTGGATTTGACGAACTTATCTAAGAGAGTAGTTTGAGTGTGGTTTCAATGTACTCTTTCCATTTTTAATAATTATACTTACTAGGAATATACATGCAAATGTGACTGATATACACATATAGGTATGTATAAATGCATCTAAAATTCACTGCTTGTAATATGATTACTAAGTACTACTTACGACAACCTTACTACCAGTTTTTCACATACTTTCAAATATTATATGGATTTTTAAGTTGGAACAGGAATTTCTATTGTTTTTGGAACAAGCGATGCTAGCATCAGATTGCTGAGAAAATGAATGAGAAAGAAATAGTGGGTCCTGGGGAGAGTGGAGAGGATAAATTCCCAAGGACACACCCCCATGAGGTGGCCTAAAAACCACAGTCCATGGCTGGGAGGGGCTCTGCACAATCTGGTGCAGCTCCAGTGTATTAAAACACATGGCTGTGAAGAAAAGAAAGACATTGTAATCTTCTAGGAAAAATATGAACAGAATGAACTGTTTCCTATAGAAATGAATGAACTTCAAACTGATTTCAAAGTGAGTATGGAGATTGGGAAGGGCTGGGCCAATGATAGGGCTATTTATGAAAGATTTCTGTTGGTTTACAATTTTTAGTGTAAGATTCTATGTATGTTAGTTGTTACTTTTACTAATGCAAATTTACTATACTGAAGATAATAAAATTATAGTCAAAACCCATCTCCTTTGTTTTTAACTGTTCTGATAGAGGATAATATAGTGTTGTGGGTTTTCAAGTTGATTCTTTTTGGTTTGGGGAATGATGCTCAACCCACAGAGCTACACCAGTCAGGGCTTAGGCTTGATCCTTAAGGTTAACTCTACATACTGAAAGTAAGTCTATGGTATGTTCTCTTATAGATTTTAAAATTATATTAGAATGTGCAAAGAAGCAGAATTATTACGTTTATATTTTCTCACTTAACATATTATACACATGCCTCACTGTGTGTGCCCTCATATTATTTAGTATTTGCAGCATCTTAGCTTGTAGTAATCTGATTTGCATAAACATCTTCCTTTTATAGAACATTTTATATGTTTATATAAAGTGTTACTGTTATGAAAATCATGCATCATCTTCCATGAGACAACTTACACTACCGCATTTCACCTTTAGAAAATGTTGAAGATTGGGTTCTAAAAAAAGGAATAGAAACATGTTTACAGTCCTGAAAAAATTTGTTAAAACGTTTCTTAAAGGATTACATGAAATCAAGTAGTGTGATTGCAATTTTAGAATTAATATAGTTTCCCCCCNTGACAACCTTACTACCAGTTTTTCACATACTTTCGAATATTATATGGATTTTTAAGTTGGAACAGGAATTTCTATTGTTTTTGGAACAAACGATGCTAGCATCAGGTTGCTGAGAAAATGAATGACAAAGAAATAGTGGGTACTGGGGAGAGTGGAGAGGCTAAATTCCCAAGGACACACCCCCATGAGGTGGCCTAAAAGCCACAATCCATGGCTGGGAGGGGCTTTGCACAATCTGGTGCAGCTCCAGTGTATTAAAACACATGGTTGTGAAGAAAAGAAAGACCTTGTAATCTTCTAGGAAAAATATGAACAGAATCAACTGTTTCCTATAGAAATGTATGAACTTCAAACTGATTTCAAAGTGAGTATGGAGATTGGGAAGGGCTGGGCCAATGATAGGGCTATTTATGAAAGATTTCTGTTGGTTTACAATTTTTAGTGTAAGATTCTATGTATGTTAGTTGTTACTTTTACTAATGCAAATTTACTATACTGAAGATAATAAAATTATAGTCAAAACCCATCTCCTTTGTTTTTAACTGTTCTGATAGAGGATAATATAGTGTTGTGGGTTTTCAAGTTGATTCTTTTTGGTTTGGGGAATGATGCTCAACCCACAGAGCTACACCAGTCAGGGCTTAGGCTTGATCCTTAAGGTTAACTCTACATACTGAAAGTAAGTCTATGGTATGTTCTCTTATAGATTTTAAAATTATATTAGAATGTGCAAAGAAGCAGAATTATTACGTTTATATTTTCTCACTTAACATATTATACACATGCCTCACTGTGTGTGCCCTCATATTATTTAGTATTTGCAGCATCTTAGCTTGTAGTAATCTGATTTGCATAAACATCTTCCTTTTATAGAACATTTTATATGTTTATATAAAGTGTTACTGTTATGAAAATCATGCATCATCTTCCATGAGACAACTTTTACTACCGCATTTCACCTTTAGAAAATGTTGAAGATTGGGTTCTAAAAAAGGAATAGAAACATGTTTACAGTCCTGAGAAAATTTGTTAAAACGTTTCTTAAAGGATTACATGAAATCAAGTAGTGTGATTGGAATTTTAGAATTAATATAGTTTCCCCCCTTTCTATTGAATTGACTGGGGTGACACTGGCTAACAAAATTATACAACTTTCAAGCACACAATTCAACAACACATCATGTGTACCTTGTATTGTGTATTCAGCACCCCAAGTTTAGTTTGTGTTTGCTGCCATTTATCCCCCAACCCCATACCCTCCTCCACCACACCCCCTACTTTCCCTTTCCCTGACAATCACCACATTGTTGTCTGTGGCCATGAGCATTCTGTCTTTTCTTTTTCCTGTTTGCTCAGTCTCCTCACTTCTCCCACCTAGCAGACCTCACCCTCAACACTTGTCAGCCTTTTCTCTCTGAGTCTGATTCTATTTTGTTTGTTCATTCATTTTGTTCATTAGATTCCACATATGTGAGATCATATGGTACTTGTCTTTCTCTGACTGGCTTCCTTCACTCAGAATAATGCCCTTCAAGTCCATCCATACTGTTTCAGAGGGTAAGCTTTTCTTCTTTTTTACAGCCCAGCAGTATTGCATTGTATAAATGTACCTTAGTGAGGGTGAGGATGTGGAGAAAAAGGAACCCTGGTGCACTGTTGGTGGGAATGCAGATTGGTGCAACCATTGTGGAAATCACTATGAGGTTATCTCAGAAATTATTAATGGAACTGCTTTATGACTCAGTGATTTTTCTTCTGGGAATTTATCTGAAAAAATCCAAAACAGTAATTTGAAAGAACATATGCCCACTATGTTTGATGCTAACATGCTGATAACTGCTAGATCATACTTAGGTAACTTTCTTTTAAATTTAATTTTCATTGTTGTTCAAGTACACTTTTCTGTCTTTTACTTTCATCTCCACCCACTCACCCAGCCCTCCCCACCTCCCTCCCATTTCCACACCCTCTAGTTCTTGTCCATGTGTCCTTTATATTTGTTCCTGTAAACACTCTCCCTTTTCTCCTGAAAATCCCCTGGAATTCCCTTCCCTCTCCCCTCTGCTTCCTGTCAGTCTTTTCTTTATTTCAGTGTCTTTGGTGATATTTTGCTTGTTTGTTTGTTTTGTTGTTAAAGGTTCCTGTTAAAGGTGAGATGATATGGTATTTGTCTTTCACCACCTGCCTTATTTAGCTTAGCCTAATGATTTCCACATACGTCCATGCTGTTGCCAAGGGTAGGAGCTCTTTCTTTCTTTCCTTCTGTTGCATAGAATTCCACTGTGTGAATGTACAGGAGTTGTTGGATCCATTCATTTACTAATGGGCACCTAGGTTACTTCCAACTGTTGATTATTGTAAATTGTGCTGGTATGAACATTGGTGTGCATAGGTTCTTTTAGATTGGTGTTTCAGTGTTCTTAGGATATAATGCTAGCAGTGGAATTGCTGGGTGAAAAGGCAGATCCACTTTCAGTTTTCTTAGAAAATTCCATAGTGCTTTCCATGGTATCTTTTATTTTTTAACAAATGGTCATTGACTGATCCAAACACTTTATTGTGTTTGCTTTATACTCTTATTCTCTGGGTGACAATTTGTAGCTGAATATAGTGTTCATAGTGCAGTTTTTATAAGAATGTCTAGTGCCTTGGGAATGTAATGGAAATTGCTATTTTAAGGTAAGCATAAAGACATACATTATCATAAACAATCATACCTTTATTGTAAATAGCTTTTTGTTGGCTCTGAATGGTATTCAGAAAGATCACGTTATTTTTAATTCTCACAGTAAGTGTCATTTTACTTTTTTTACCAGTTTAACAAACAGATTATATGTATATATACACACACACTTAAGAAGTAAATTTCTGTTCTATGTACAGGCGAGGACACAACTATTCTTGAAAACTGATGTGTAGCTATGGAAAATAGAAAATAGTTTGAGTACTTATTTGGAAATCTCATGGATAAGGTTGCTGTCTTGTTAAGTGAGGGAATACTTATTAAAATTTTTAAGGGCACTTACCATAGGAAAGTTTTATATTTTGCCAATTTGACACTCACCTTAATCCTGTAGGATGAGCAGGTAGGTTATACATGAACATACTTAGTTTGAAATAAAGTCACATAAATGACAAGTTGTACAATATCAGATGGGGCTGCATAGCATAATTAATTAGTAAATATGTAAAAAAGTCTCAAGACTCTAGCCAAACTCAGCATATTATTTATGTTCCTTACCTTTGTGGTTGTTGCAAATATGTATGTGTAGTAATTGGAGTATTACTTTCTGAATCTACATCCCTTGCTCTGTGTCATCCTTCAAGGATGAGCAAAGGACTCAGAAGACTTTGATTTCCACAGGGGCATGAAGAGAGCAGAAGGGCCAGCTCTGCTCCTTTGTCTCTTGATGCATTAGGAATACTTAAGTGTTGTAGCTGGGAGTTTGTGTTTAAATTCCAGACCCAGCATGTGGCTTGACATTTTCTCTTTCAGTATGGATTGTGGTCCAGGAAAATAGGGATAATAAGATCTAACATGGACTGTTCCCTAGGACTATTTCTTCAACAGCTACTTTCTTTACATAAGTTCATTTGGTCATGCTGACAATACCCTTAAGTAGGTAGGTATTATAATTTTTCATACACACCCATTCTCATTTTAAATGATGAATGAAGAAAGAACCCAACTCCACATGTGCATAATTTTTACATGTTAGTGTAGAGCTAGGCACTTTTCCATAGAGCTTTCTTCTTTTATAGGGAATGAATGAATTCATCTTTCTAGTTTTGGTTTTTAATGGATTTATTAGGGTGACATTGGTTAATAAAATTACATAGAGATTAAGTGTACAATTCTACAGTACATCACCTGTGTATTATATCGTGTGTTCACCATCCAAAGTCAAGCCTCCTTCTACCACCATCTATTCACCATTTAACCTCTTCTACATATCCCTGTGCCCACCTCTCCTTCCCTCTGGTAATCACCACCCTATTGTCTGTGTCCATGAGTTGTTTTTCTTAATTCATTTACTTTTTCAACCATCCACTAACCCACCTATCCTCTGATAGCTGTCAGTCTGCATTCTGTATTCATTTTAATGTCCCAATTCAATTCAGAGTTTAAAAAAATGGAAAAGTAGCAATATTTTTCAAATGACTCTTTAACTAGAGGATATTTCTCCTCTTTGCAGATAAAGTCATCTCATGATCAGTGACAGAATATGAGTTACCGCATTTCCATTCCATACAGATGGCAGCAATGAACAATAAATTACAGGTTCTCTGGCTCAGTGTGGATGTGACTTCAGAATCCCCCTCATCAATTCACTCCAGGAAAAGTGATCTCCTTGGCAGTGGACATAAAAACCATGTCTCTTCCCTACTGTGTATGAATACTTCTCCTACATATAAGCTGTGGTCACTTTAAAGTATTGAATAATTTATTTCCTCCTGACTTCTGCCTCACTTTCCACTACAACCTTCAATAAATTTCTAAATTTTTATTCTCCTTTATAACAGAAGCGTTGAAAAGATTCATCCATCTTTTCACAAGGATGTACCAACTGGTCAATGACTGTGATACAATGGTATCATAAACTGGTCCCAGGTGAATTTCTCTTTTACTCATAATTGCAGTCATCATATGCTTATTCTCGTGGCATTTGGTTTTTCCTTGGAAATCATGCAAAAACGTAGCTTTGTAACTGAGTTCGTCTTCTTGGGGCTTTCACAGAATCCAAACATTCAGAAAATAGCTTTTGTTATATTTTTGTTGAGCTACATGGCAACTCTCGTGGGCAACTTGCTAATTATGGTGACAATCAGCAGTAGCTCAGTACTCCTGAGTTCCCCCATGTACTTATTTTTGGCTTTCTTGTCCCTCCTGGATGCCTGTTACTCCACCGCCATCACCCCGAAGATGATTGAGGACTCTCTGTATGAGAGGAAGACCATCTCCTTTGAGGGCTGCACGAACCAGATCTTTGCTGGACACTTCTTTGCTGGAGCAGAGGTGATTGTCCTCACAGTCATGGCCTATGACCACTATGTGGCCATCTGCAAGCCCTTGCATTACTCTTCTATCATGAACTGGAGGCTCTGTGGCATCCTGTAGGGGTGGCCTGGACAGGGGGCTTTCTGCACTCCATAATACAAATTCTCTTTGTTTTCCAGTTGCCCTTCTGTGGCCCCAAAGTCATCGATCATTTCGTGTGTGACTTGTACCCACTACTAGAGCTGCCCTGCACTGACACTCATGTCCTTGGTTTTTTTGGGCTGGCCAACAGAGGGTTTACATGCATCATAATATTCTCTTTGTTGCTTGCCTCCTATGGTACCATCTTGTTCTCCCTGAGAGTTCACAGTACTGAAGGGCAGTGAAAATCTCTCTCCACTTGTGGATCTCACATTGCTGTTGTGGTTTTGTTCTTTGTTCCCTGCATAGTCACATATGTCCGACCTCCATCCACTTTCTCCTTTGACAAAATGGTGACAATATTTTACACCGTCCTAGCACCCTTGCTCAATCCTTTGATTTACACCATCAGGAATAAGGAAGTTAAAAATGCCATGAGAAATGTGTGGAGCAGGATAATTGTAGTTTGTAATGCAAGATGAGACAGATTTGATGGACTCTAGACTCAGTGTGTGTTCTAAGACACGATGTAGCTGTTGAACGTAGTTCTTGAAATGAAGAGTTAGAGTGGTCCAGGTTCCCTAAGTTTTCCTTGGCTTCATGGCTATCAAAGCATCTCTGCTGCCTGAGGGGCCAAAACACCATTGATTGCACTGGGGGCAGATTGGAAGAAGGATCTATCTTGCTGGCCACCTCACTGTTTACAAGGCTTTCTTTCCCAGATCCAAGGAAAAAAAGCATAGAATTCCAAGGACTGCTTAGTCAGTGTGTGGAACATGTACCCCTCCAACCTACTCCTCCTCGTCAGCTTTTTTTGCTGTCTATATTACCTAATATTCCCCACTCAAGCGTTTGGAACACAAATATTTGGAGATCTGGGGGTGAGTACTGCTTTGGCTGCCTTCTGCTCTAAAAGGGACATTTAGAGTTCTTTGGGTTCTGTCCACTCGGTAACTTTTGTTTGGAGACAGTGGAGGGAAGTGTCTATCCATCAGCCCATGATAGGTGTCCAGAGTCTGAGATCCCAGCCATGGGTAGTAATTGCTGCCTCTGCGTTCCAAACGGCTGAAGACAGAGGGTGCCATCTGAATCAGTATCTGAGACACAGTACTGTTTATGTCATAGTAGAAACTCCCAGAAATTTGGTTCTTCTCCATAGTTGGTGGGATTTACACCTGGGTTTTCAATGACCTTTGTCCATTATTCATAACTGCACCTTCTATCTGGTTTTGGGCCAGTGATATTGCAGTAGGTCATAAAGACAGAAGTTGAGTTGTGTGATGAAATCTTGCTCAAACTATCCTCTCCAGTATTTTCTTTTACTCCCCCTCCCTGTCTCTCATTGTGCTTCACTGTGATTCTCCTTTTTTTGGTTCTGCTCAATCTCACTGTCCTCTCTCCTGTTCTCACTTCACTCATTCTCTACTCTTGCCTCTTCTATGCTCTTATTCATTTAGGTATCTATTTTCTGCTTTGATATTTGCCTCACCACGTACTATTCAGAACTTGATACAGAAATTAGACTATAAAATTAAGGTAACAGTCTGTGTCTTTCTTGGAGGGCTCAGGATTTCTGTTTTCTAGGACCGGCATGATCCTTGCAAGTCTTTGTAAAATCTACATGAAATGGGTGTGAGTTGTATGTGACATGTATGGTGAATGCCAGAGAGAGTGGCTATCTAATAGTACCCGACTCTAATTTTAACCTAACTATTCTTGGAAAAGCTTCCTTCCTTCCTTCCTTCCTTCCTTCCTTCCTTCCAACTTTCCTTCCTTCCTTCTTTCCTTCCTTCCTTCCTTCCTTCCTTCCTTCCTTCCTCCCTCCCTCCCTTTTTTCCTTTTTTACTTCATCCTTCCTTTCTTCTTTTTTTCCTTTACTATGTATTTATTTTGTAATGTTGTCCAAGTACAGTTGTCTCTATTCCACCCCCCACTCCTCCTCATCCAAGACATCCCCACTACCCACTCACTTTTGATTCTACTCCTCTTTGGTTTTGTCCACGAGTACTTTGTTCATGTTCCTGACAACCCCTTTCCCCTCCCCCTCCATTATCTCCTCCCACCTCTCCTGCGTTGACTGTCAGTTCATTCTTAATTTCAGTGACTCTAGTTATATTTTGTTTCCTTGTTTGTTTTGTTGTTTTCAAAGTAAATGAGTGGGTCAAAAACTGTGATACATTTACTTGATGAAATAATATGCAGCAGAAAGAAAGAAAGAGTCCTACTTTTTTCTAAATCATGGATGGAACTGGAGAGCATTGTGCTAAGTGACATAAGCCAGACAGTGAAAGAGAAACACCACATGAATTTGCCTCTAAGTAGAAAACAATGCTGTATCTCAGTTCAAAGTTCCCACATTGAAAGGACCAGGCACATAGGCACATTACCAAAAGAATGTGCAGGTCATATGAAATAACAATAGTGAAAATTGTTTGAATAATAAGTTTTTAGCACAAGAATAATATATAGTCTAGGATTGTGTTATTCATTTACAATGACACACAGTATTATAAGCAACTGGTGATAGAGGCATTTGTCTATCTGGGAGAAAAGGGGAGACTGGTATTATCAAATGCATTTGAACTGGTTTAAAATTTCAAAATGTAAATGTAAGAATTAAAGAAGGGAAAAATAGATTCTTCACTACTGTGATGTACCCTCAAATCAAGGAGTTAGGAAAGTGCAGGAGTGTTAGGAAACATGAATGAATTTAGTGATAAAAGCTATGAAAGTGTTGGTTTGGTTTAATGTGTACACCTTGTCAGGAGCTAAGTTCATGTCTTATGTCCCCAAGACTTCTCTTTACTTATTGATAAGAAAACAGTGTAGAATTATATGACCTGGCTTTCATGATTGTCCTACATCTGTCCATAATTTTATCACTTACAACTTTTTGATTAATGACACCAGTGTTTAGGCAGATCATCTCTATATTTGATCTCTGTTATTGTTAAAAGCAATATTTGTGGTCTTCCCAATTCTTTTGCTTTCAACACTGTCAGGAAACTTTCTCATTGTAGTTATTATTAAAAACAACAAAAAGCTTGCGAATCCCATATACTTCTTCCTGTTCTATCTGTCCTTGGCTGACATCTGCCTCTGCACAACCACAGCCCCAAGATTGATTGTGAATGCCCTTTCTCAGAAGAAGAACACTTCCAAAAATGAGTACATGACTCAGATCTTCACAGTCCACTTCTTTGGGTTCATTGAGATCTTTGTGTTCATCCTCATGGTGTTTCATTGATATATCGCCATTTGCAAGTCCTTGCAATACCCAATCATCATGAGGCAGAGAGTCTGCTGTGGTGGTTATTCTGGTCTGGATGAGATCTTGTATCCACTCTTCAGCACACATTTTCCTAGCTTTGCAATTGCCCTTTTGTGGCCCCAATATGATTGACCACTATTCTTGTGACTTGCAGCCCTTGTTGAAACTTGCCTGCATGAACACATATGTGATAAAGTTGGTAGTTGTCTCCAATAGTGGGTCCATTTCCATGGTGAGTTTTATAATCCTGCTTATCCTCTATGTTGTCCCCTTTTACTCTCTGAGAAACCACAACATGGAAGGGAGGTGAAAAGCCCTTTCCACATGCACATTCCACTTTATTGTGTTTCTCATATTTTTTGGTGCATCTGTATTCATATATACACACCCAACCGTGTTTCCAGTAGAGAAGATGGTGGCTGTATTTAATTCAATTGGGACATGCTTGCTTAAAACTGTGATCTATACATTGAGGAATGTAGAGGTTAAAAATGTCATGAAAATGTTATGGTGTAACAATGTAGGACTTCAGTTAATAAATTCTACATGGGGACTCCAATGTATATTTCCTGATTATCTTAGTTTTGTTTCACAGGCAGGAAAGGTAAAATATTCTTTTGGGAAAATAAACAAGAAATCTGAGAGGATTGCATTAGAATATGGTTATTACTTAGAGTCCATAATCATTTTGAACAACCTGGGATGACCCTTCTTGAATTCTACCTACAGTTGGTCATACTCCTTACATAATTTATCTTCCTATACCAATATTTCTTAGGAAAGAAAAGTACTGACAAATCACAGAACAAGTCTATGTGCATGCATGTGTGTATATGCACCAATTTTCCCTTACATTTTCCTCTCATCCTGATGACTGCAGTGATCAGAGTTAATCCCTAGGGCATGGACACTTACAGAGTCAAGGTTACCACCTTCAGAAGCTGATGATTAGACAAGATGTTCTGAGAAATTACTCCTCTGAAAATCTGTGCCTGAGCATCCTTCAGTGGGGGTGTCTACACTAATGGAGTCTCCAACTGCGATAAAAGCTATAAACATCAGTGTAAACCTACACTGTCTCTGGAAAACCTCTCAAAATCAATTCTGTTTTCGTGAGGGAGAAAGAAGAGTGATATTTGACAAGACAGCACTATCAGTGAGTCGGTGGCTCTTTGGGGTGTTTGTACTGCTCCTCACTAAGGAGAGGAAGAGGCAGTAGAGAGTTTGGCAGCAGAAATAAGTGAAGGGCAGGAAAGAAGGGAGGACAGACAAGAATTCATGATGAAGAGAGAGAAAGGGAGAAAGGAACGTGGAAAGGTTGTTCAATTGGGAGAGAAGCAGCTTTATCTTTCTTATTTCTTGAGCATTACTTTTGGGTGGATGAACACTTGCAGGAAATAATCGTCCTTGGTCTTATGTATATTTGGGTATCAGGAAGGAAGTTTTGTTTCTGTTGTTTGGTTCTATAGTATCTCAAAAGTCAAAATTCAGATTTTTGGAGAAGAATCTGGTATGACAATTGAGGCCTAGCACTTCTAAATTTGGTCTTTTAGTTTCACAGGAGAATATTTTTAAAAATGTGTTTTCATATGGAAGACAACCTAATCCATGTGTATAATTCACAAGCCCCCACCAACTCCACTTCAACTTCATAATCTCATAATCAAGTACTGTCATGACAGTTCAGTATCCAGATTTATAATTATCATCAGATTGGTGCTAGAAAGTATTACTCCTGTTCATCTGGACTAATGAGGAAAGGACAGAATGAACTCCTAAGTATGTGAAGCATTTCTATCAACTGAAGGCAAAATTTTATGTTGCACCAAAGATTCCTGATAGTTTGGTTCAGGAAAGTGGTGGCAGAATAAATATTTTAGTCCCAAATGGGACATTTGTCAGAGCTCTCAATACCATATATAGAAGCAGTTGCTTAGTTTCATACTAATTTCAAATAAAAATTTCTCTAATTTCTTACAGTTCTGTTTTGAGAGCACTTGAATCTGGCCTTACTAAGATTATAATTAAGTGTAATTGATTCTCAAGTAACCAAGACCCTCAGAATAAAACATCAATTCTTATCTTTCTGTATTCCTTCAAATATATTATAGTGTTAAAAAATTTTACTTGTGACTAAACGAGAATTGAGGACGCTTCAGGAATTTTTTTCACATTGTTAAATAATGGATAGTCCAGATCTTTGTATATTTGAGATAAGGGCTTAATTAGAAAAGGTGAGAGAAACATAATGGAATAAGTAGACTGGAATCACAGGATGAAGCACAGCTTGTGTAAAGATGTATACAACACATTATTGTTTCCTGAAGACGAGCAAATCTACAAAATCCTCTAGGATGAGGTGAACCTTGAGCTGTGAGTAGTTTGATATTTGACTCAAGGAACACGTTGCGGAAAGATCACATAAAGGCCAAAGTAGTAAAAGGGTTGGAGAGCTACAGAAAAGACTGTGAACCAGGATGCCCCACCCTGGTTAGGGATGAGATTGTGTGGCTTGCTGTTCCTCTACTTGATTTGGAAATCGTCAAAGAATACAATGAATAGGAGGGAGGTCAGGAAAAATTCCTAAAGAAATATTGACCCCTTACCTAACCAAGTAATTAGTTACAAATTCTATTGATTGATTTTTAGAGGGTAAGAAAGGAAGAAAGAGAGGGAGAGAAACATCAATGTGTGGTTGCCACTTACTTGGTAAGCAGTGGGGATCCAGCCTGTTATACAGGCACGTGCCCTGACTGGAAATTGAAAGAATTCCTCTTTGGCTTGCAGGCTACACTCAATCCACTGACCTTCACCAGCCAGGGCAAGTTTCCCCCAAGGTTAATAAAAGCTGGAAATATATAAAACCAGAATCTAACAAATTCCAAGCATAAAATTCATGGAGGACATTACAATTAAATATGACTTATAATAAATTGGTCAAAAGCAGCAGCAAATTGTTAAAAGGAGCTAAAGAAAAAAGGCACTGTGCACAGAGAAATAAGGATAAAAATTACAGCAGAATTCCCTCAAGAAACAATGTCCACTATGTGAGAGTAGAATGACGTCCTTAAAACACTTGAGCTTACAGCCATAAGGGTGTTGGTTTTGTCACTTTTCACAACTGGGATGGAATCAGAAGTGTGAAAATAGCTGATAAAAAACATTCCCTTCTGTTCCAAGAACTCATAGACCCCGAGGTTAGTGTTTGCCAAATCCAATTACAAAATGACAAAGAGCAGACTCATGATGAGTTGAAATCCAGCCGAAGTCCATTCCAATCTGAGAGCAGATTTCATTGTGGATTCCTGAATGTCATCAGGGGGAGCTTAAACCCCATGTTTCCAGATGTTATCTACAACCTGATTCCCAGTTTCACCCAGAATGAGTTAACTTTTCATACTGATATGACAGTGACCTGCCTGCATACTCAGTGTGCTAGCACCTTTCTCTGATGTCACTCAGCAAGAATAGAAATCTTGGCAGTTCTTAGTTCTTTAGTCTTACTCCAGCCACTGGGAACTGTAGGTTATTTCTGCTTTAGCATGGTCTGCTGGGAAATAATCAAAAAGAGAAGTTTGAAAATCTTTGTGGGTAACAGAAGTGGTAACTAGAGCATCCACCATCCTCAGGTAGTTTCAGGAAGAGCTTATTTTCCTTCTCTCCAAAGACAGTATATTTTTTAACTCTGTCTAGTATCCTGCACTTACCTTTGTTTTCTCTTCTCAAACTTCCTGCCCTATCCTGAACACTTTCTTCACCATCTTACTGGAAGAATTCAGCAAAACCCTTTCGATGGACATTATTTTCAACAACTGTCCAAACCAAACAAAAAAGTGACAATATTAAAATTTTAAAACATATTTTAAGGCAAATACCATATGATCTCACATTGAAATGGGACCTAATCAAGAAAAGAACTAAGCAAGCAAAATATAACCAGAGACATTGGAATTAAGAACAAGAAGACAGTAAACAGAGGAGAGGTGGGAGGGAGTGATGGGGTAAAATGAGTGAAGGGTTTTCAGGAACAATTATAAAGGACACATTACAAATCCATGGTGGGGGCAAATTAGGAGAAGGAGGTGGGGATGGTTTGGGTGAGGAGAGGGAGAGGTTGGGGGAAAATGCAGACTCCCGTGCTTGAACAAAAATGAAATAAAAAAGGAATAAAAAATGAAAACAAATAGAAAAAAGGGATTACATGTGTACTTGCATGCATACCTCTCATTACCATTACAGAACCATGGAATCTCTATTCATAGAATTAATTAGATTGAGGCAAGCAAAAGAGATAGGATTTTATCCTTTATCAATAATGTGTGTTAGGTTAAAAAAACAAATGAAGCAAAAGTGGTGAAATTTCCTTTTTTTTAACTTTATTTGTGCTCGTTCTTGATGAGATTTACTGTTATTTGCAGCTGAGCTGTGGGTGTTGTTTCTGAGTTCACATTTTGGAAAAGACATTAGTTTTTCCATTATAGACATAATAATGTTTATTATCTTTATGTTTCATGTGCAGAGGGAAACCAAAGTGAAAATAACAAAGAAACAAGGAGACATTCTCTCTGAGTCATGACTAAATTGTTCACTAATATTTGAAAGTAAATGTTCATATATTAGCAATGAATCTGAATACATGACTGATTTGTAAACAGGAACATTATGCTGATTAGATGTGACAGTAATGTCACATGCTATGCCATCATATTTCTGATGGGCAGAAATGTCAGAAATGACCCTGAAATGGCATTGAGCTCTTCAGCTTCTCAAATGCTGAGGTTTAGGATGATAAACCATCTGCACTGAATATTAAGGCTGAAGCTGAACTTCCCAGAAGGTTTTATAAAAATCTACAAGGTATTTATATTTGAGAAACAGTTTTTCTCTCAGTAAAATGGTGACCTTAAATGCCATGTATATAAACAATGGTGCAGTGCTGGTGCTCTGAATGACAGGAAGGTGAGGAGAGGGATGTCTGGAATGTATTTTGTGTAAAGGCAGAGAGTTGGCATGAAATCAAAGATGGGGAGAAAGAAAAGAGGGCTCAGACATAGTTCATGCCAGGGCAAAGCATTGGACCCAGAGATGCCACTCAAGGTGGCTGATGTAGTATCTTCAGACAATTCACTATGTTGGGGGAATTTTGTCTGCAAGTAGGAGCCATTTTCAGGAGCTCAATAGTAAGATTCAGCACCAAAGCTACTTGCCAAAAAATCTTGGGTTGCTATGAGAAGATATCACTGGAGAGTTGATAAAAAAAAAAAAAGTGCCTGATAGTGTTGAAGCAGTTTTAGCACCAAGCATTCTAAATAATTAAAGCATTGCATCAATCTTGGAGACCATGAGTCCATCTTGGGAGGAGAGAGTGACCACAGTTGGCCATGTACAACAGGGAATGTACTTTTCCTTCCTTGGTTTGTGAGCCAAAGGCTGGGCTGTAACTAAGGCTGGTCTAAACAATACCTCACCATCATTGCCTCAGTGTAGCTCATGACCCAAGGAGTAACATCTCAGAGAGACACTTGGCATATGTGTGTAAAAGTCTATACATCAGGAAACAACTCACATTGGATTTTTAAAAAATTGAAGGCTTAATTTTAGACCATTGTTATGTTTAGGAGCAATGTTGAATGGAAGGTACAGAGAATTCCTATATACCTTGTGTATACATACATAGCTTAATATACACTTGCACAGCCTCCTCCCATTATCAATGTCCCTTACCAAAGCAGTACATTTGTTACCCTTGGTGAACCTACATTGACACATAATAATCACCCAAGTCCACAATTTATCTTAGGGTTCTCTCTTGGTGTTGTGCATTCTGTGAGTTTGAACAAATGTGTAATGACATGAATCCATCACTACAGTAGTTTCACTGTCCTAATAATCTTCTCTGCTCACTTATTCCTCTTCTCATCCTATCCTGCCAGTCTTCATATTGAATTATTAAATTGCAACACAAGATTAAGGTAAATGGATCTTTTATTAGGCCACCTTTTTGAGGCCTTCACTTTTAAGGAGTTTCTTGTAGGCTAAATGACATGCAGACTCAGGATTCTGGACGTTCATCTAATTTTGGAGATCTGCAACAAATGAGTAAGAGAGTAGAGGTGATGCATCTCATGATGATTTTTGAAACAGAAGATCCTTTTTTACTTGGCTAGGCTTTTGAGCACAGGCTAAATTCTGGGGAGCACAGAACTTTATGATATCATGCAATACTCTGAGGTCCTTTATTGTCATTCCTCTCTGAACATCCACAAGTCACCTTTAATTAATATTGGTATATAGACTTAGATGGAAACATTTCTATGAATGTTTTATTTTTTAATATTTTACTTATTTATCTTTAGAGAGGAATGGAAGGAGAAAAGGAGAGAAATATCAATGTATGGTTGCCCCTCGTGAGTCCCCTGCTGGGAACTGGCCTGCAACCCAGGCATGTGCCCTGAATGGGAATTGAACCACAATCTTGTGGTTCGCAGGCCCGTGCTCAAGCCACTGAGCTACACCAGCCAGGGCTGAATATGTTTCTTATTAATAGAAGCCTAATCATATAACTCAGATTTAAATTTCTAGATCACATATTTTTATAATATTGAACACAAAGGTGAATGTCTGCTTCAAAGACTCTCTTCCCTTCAGAGGACACCAGCCTATTTTAGTGTTCATTTTATTTCTCCAAATACAATACAGAAAAGTTGGGTAATAATTGAACCTCAGGTTGCAGCCACCACACTACCTTCCCTGCGTTATACTTGATAGTAAAAAAGAAGAACTAGAAAAGTTTTTGTCTTCTAATGCTGGAGAGTTGTTTTAGGGCCCTGGATGGGGGAAAAGTAGTTTCTTGAGGATCCGGTTCCTCTTCTACCAAAGACACTTCTATTTCTTCTCCCTATGTTTTCTTTAACACCTTCAATCATCCTTTGCATTGGGATCCTATCGCCTGATATGTTTGTTCATCCCAAGGCACCACAAACCTCCAAAACCTGTTTGCATTTGGTTACTGAGAAAGAGGTGTGTTAACTTACTCTTCTGTAGGATAAACAGATAAACCCAAGTTAAGATTCCTACAACACGTGGGATGCTTCTGATCAGTGAAGGAAAGAAATTGCTAGGGAATGTCACTCTCCAGGGTGTCTTAAAATATTCCCTTATGATTTCTGAAAGAGATTTTACCCCTTGTATGTAATGGAGGGCTGCTTTTAAAAAGGGATACAAACACTTGACACCAAGTTAGAGTGTTCTCACAGGTAAGTGACAGATTTCTACATTTGAACTCAGAAGTGCACGTATTTTAAGTAGGTTCACTTAATTTTCCCCAAGTGCATTTGATGTCATGAGTAGCCTCAGATTTCTGCTTCAGAAGTGATCAGGAATAGTTTCATGGCTGAACTGAAAATGCTTTAGTACTAGTGGTCATCCCTTTGCCTCTTTCTTAAAATGAACTAACTTGCTAGGGCAATAGAAAAAAAATAATGTTCAGGCTTCCATCAGGCAGGACATAGGTGGACATAGAGAAAGGTTATTTTTTTTCAAATTCCAGAAACAGTAAGGGTGTACAAATGAGACATTTAGGGACATCATCAGAGGATTATAGAGAGGAAAGAAAGGACTCTGGAATCTGAAGAGTCATTTTCCAGATACTCAAAAAGAAACATAATTAGCTAGATAGAGAATAAATCCTTTATTGCTAAAGAAAAGAATACACTGGATTTAAAAAATTTAACTTGAAGAGTAATTTGAATGGAATTTTAATTTATTCTTTTAATTTTAATGATTATATTTCCTAGAACAATACATGCAATGTGACTGATATACACAAATAGGTACATGTAAATGCATGTAAAATTCGCTGCTTGAAATATGATTATAAGGTAGTACTTATGACAACCTTATTACTGATATTTCATATAGTTTTGATTATTATAGGAATTTCAAAGTTGAAGGAGGAATTTCTGTTGTTTTGGGAACAAATGATGCTAGCATTAGGTTGCTGAAAAATCAATGAGTAAGAAATAGTGGGAACTGGGGAGAGTGGGGAGGCCAAATTCCCAAGGCTACAGCCCCATGAGGTGGCCTAAAGACCAGAATCCATGGCTGGGAGGGGCCTGCACAATCTGGTGCAGCTCCAGTATATTAAAACACATGGCTGTGAAGAAATGAAAGACCTTGGAATCTTCTAGGAAAAATGCAAACAGAATCAGCTGCTTCCCATAGAACTGCATGAACTTCAAACTGATTTCAAAGTGAGTATGGAGATTGGGAAGGGCTGGGCCAATGATATGGCTATTCATGGAGGCTTTACATTTGTTTATGATTTTTCCTGTATGATTGTATGTATGTTAGCATGTTAGTTCCACTAATATAAATTAATCCTACAGGAGACAATAAAATTATAGTCAAAACCTATCTGCTTTGTTTTTAACTGTTCAGATAGAGGATAATATGGCGTAGTGGGTTTTAAAGTTTGATTCTTTTCGGTTTGCGGAATGATGCTCATCCTGCAGAGCTGACCAATGAGGGCTTAGGCTTGATCCTTAATGTTAACTCTACATACTGGAAGTAAGTCTATGATATGTTCTCTTCTAGATATTAAAATCATATTAGAATGTGCAAAGAAGCAGAATTATTACCAGTTTTTATTTTCTCACTTAACAGATTGTACACATGCCTCACCATATGTTCTCCTATTATTTATCATTCACAGCATCTTAACTTGTAGTAATCTGATTTGCAAAATCATGTCCCTATGATTGAACATTTTGTATACTTCCAAATTTTTAATGTTCTAAAAGACATGCATCATCTTCAGTTACAGGACTTCCATAACCTCATTTCACCTTTGGAAAATTTGTAGGATTGGATTCCAAAAAAAGGAAAAGAAACATGTTTGCAATCCTGAAATTATTTGTTAAAACACTTCTGAAAGGACTACATGAAATGAAGGGGTTTGATTGC
Organism: Sturnira hondurensis; assembly: GCF_014824575.4. Taxonomy (NCBI): domain Eukaryota; kingdom Metazoa; phylum Chordata; class Mammalia; order Chiroptera; family Phyllostomidae; genus Sturnira; species Sturnira hondurensis. The sequence continues at coordinate 174,765 of NW_028092491.1, read as the reverse complement.
AATTTAAGAATTAATATAAATTTCCCCATTTTATTGAATTGATTGGAGTGACACTGGCTAACAAAATGATACACATTTCAGGTGTACAATTCGACAACACGTCCTGTGTACATTGTATTGTGTGTTCAGCACCCAAGTCTAGTTTGTGTCTTTCACCATTTATGCACCCATACATTCCTTCATCACCCACGCCCTCCCCAAACCTTTCCTCTCCCTTGCAATCACCATATTGTTTTTAGAGGCCATGTGTGTTCTGTGTTTTCTTTCTCTGTTTTGCTCAGTCTCTTCACTTCTCTCCTTCAGCAGCCTTCACCTCCAACAGCTGTCAACCTGTGGTATCTATGAGTCTGTCTCTATTTTGTTTGTTCGTTCAGTTTTTTATTAGATACCACATATGAGTGAAATCATATTGTATGTCTTTCTCTGAGTGGCTTACTTCACTCAGAATAATGCTCTTCAGGTCCATCCATACTGTTGCATATTAAGCTTTTCTTCTTTTTTAAAGCCCAGTAGTATTCCATTGTGTAAATGTACCTTCTTTAGTGAGGGTGAGGATATGAAGAAAAAGGAACCCAGGTGCACTGTTGGTGGGAATGCAGATTGGTGCAAGCACTGTGGAAAACAGGATGGAGATACTTCAAAAAATTAGCAATGGCAATTTCCTTATGACTCAGTGATTCTACCTGGGAATTTATCTGAATTTACCCAAAACACTAATTTCAAAGAACATATACCCACTCCGTTCATTGCTGAGAAGCTGATAACTGCTGGCCCATACATTGGCATAATTTTAACTTTTTAACAAATGGTCATTGACTAATCCAGTGGCCTTATAGTGTTTGCTTTATACTCTTGTTTTCTGGATGGAAATTTGTAGCTGAATAAGGTGTTCAGAGTGCAGCTTTGTTTAAGAATGTGTAGTACAGTGGGAATGTAATTTAAAAGGTTATTTTAAAGTAAGCATTAAAACGAATATTACCATAAACAATCATATATTTATTGCAAATTTTTCTAATTAGCTCTGAATAGTTTTCACAAAGATTATGTTATTTTTAATTCTCACAGTAAGCTTAATTGTAATTTTATTTATCACTTTAACAAACATTAGATGTATATGTACACACGCATTTGGGACATAAATTTCTGTTGTATGTGCTGGTGAGGACACAATCATTCTTGAAAACTGATGTGTAGCTATGGAAAATAGTCAATAGTTGGAGTACTTATCTGGATAACTCATGGGTAATGTGGCTGTCCTGCTAAGTGAGGGAATAGTTACTACAATTGGCCATGGTGCTTACCTTACCCAAATTTTGCATTTTGCCAATTGGACACTCACCTTAATCCTGTGGGATGAGCTGGTAGTTTATACATGAACATACTTAGTTGGCAATAAAGTCACATAAATGACAAGTTGTACAATATCAGATTGGGCTGCATAGCATAAATAATTAGTAAATATGTAAATAAGTCTCAAGAGTCTAGCCAAACTCAATATATTATTTCTATTCCTTACCTATGTGGTTGTTGCAAACTTATATGCGTAGTAATTGGAATATTACTTTCTGGATCTATATCACTTGCTCTGTGTCATCAGGGGGCCTCCTTCAAGTATGAGCAAAGGGCTGAGAAGACTTTGATTTCCACAGGTGCATGAAGACAGCAGAAGGGCCAGCTCTGCTCCTTTGTCTCTTGATGCATTAGGAATACTTAAGTGTTGTTGCTGGGAGTCTGTGTTTAAATTCCAGACCCAGAATGTGACTTGACATTTTCTCTTTCAGCATGGATTGTCTTCCAGGAAACAGGGATAATAAGATCTAACGTGGACTGTTTCCTAGGACTATTTCTTGAACAGCTACTTTCTTTATATTAGTTCACTTGGTCATGCTGACAATACCCTTAAGTAGGTAGGTATTATAATTTTTCATGCACACCCATTCTTATTTTAAATAATGAATGAAGAAAGAACCCAACTCAGCATGTTCATACCTGTTACATGTTAGCGTAGAGCTAGGCACTTTTTCATAGAGCTTTCTTCTTTTATAGGGAATGAATTAATTCATGTTCTCTGTTTTGTTTCTTATAATGAAATTATTGGGGTGACAATGATTAATACAATAATATAGACATCAAGTGTATAATTCTATAGTACATCACCTGTATATTGTATTGTGTTCACCATCCGAAGTCAAGCCTCCTCCTATCACCATTTCTTCTCCCTTTAACCTCTTGTACATACCCCTGTGCCCACCTTTCCTTCCCTCTGGTAATCACCACACTATTGTCTGTGTCCATGAGTGGTTTCTCTTAATTTTTTCACCTTTTCACCCATCCCCTAACCACCTTCCCTCTGATAGCTGTCAGTGTGCTTTCTGTATTCATCTTGAAGTCTCAATTGAGTTCAGAGGTAACAAATTTGGATGAATAGCGATGAATTTTAAAGGACTCTAAACTAGGGGTTATTTCTTCTTCTCTTTGTAGATGAGGTTATCTCATGATCAGTGATGGCAAGTGAGTCACTACATTCTCATTCCATACTGATGGCAGCAGTGACCAATGAAATATAAGTTCTCTGTCCTCAATGTGGATTTTACTTCAGAATCCTCCCCAATAATCCATTCCTGGAAAAGTGATCTGCTTTTGCAGTGGAGATGAAAACTATGTCTCTTTCCTACTGTATATGAATACTTTTCCTACATATAAGCTCTGGTCACTTTAAAGTATTGAATAATTTATGTCCTCCACACTTCTGCCTGACTTTCCACTACAGCCTTCAACAAATTTCTAATTTTCTATTCTCCTTTACAACAGAAGCCTGTAACCATCTTTTCACGTGGATGCACCAACTGGTCAATGACTGTGTTCCAATGGTATCATAAACTAGATTCAGTTGATTTTTTTCTCAAAATTGTGGATTTTATATTCTTACTATGGTGGCAATTATCTTTTCCTTGGAAATCATGCAAAACCACAGCTTTGTAACAGAGTTCATCCTCTTGGGGCTTTCAGAGAATCCCAAAGTTCATAAAATAGTATTTGTTATACTTTTGTTGAGCTACATGGCAACTCTGGGGGGCAACTTGCTAATTGTGGTGACCATCAGCAGCAGCCCAGTACTCCTGGGCTCCCCCATGTAGTTCTTCTTGGCTTTCTTGTCCCTCCTGGATGCCTGCTTCTCCACAGCCATCACCCCAAAGATGATTGTGGACTCTCTGTCTCAGAGGAAGACCATCTCCTTTGAGGGCTGCATGACCCAGATCTTTGCTGAACACTTCTTTGCTGGAGCAGAGATGATTGTCCTCACAGTCATGGCCTATGACCGCTATGTGGCCATCTGCAAGCCCTTGCATTACTCTTCTATCATGAACTGGAGGCTCTGTGGCATTCTGATGGGAGTGGCCTGGACAGGGGGATTCCTCCACTCCATAATACAAATTTTGTTTGTTTTACAGCTGTCCTCCTGTGGCCCCAATGTCATCGATCATTTCATATGTGACTTGTACCCATTACTAGAGCTGGCCTGCACTAACACTCATGTCTTCGGCTTTTTTGTGCTGGCCAATAGTGGGTTAATGTGCATCATAATCTTCTCTTTGTTGCTTGCCTCCTATGGTACCATCTTGTTCTCCCTGAGAGTTCACAGTGCTGAAGGGCAGTGGAAAGCTCTCTCCACTTGTGGATCTCACATTGCTGTTGTGGTTTTGTTCTTTGTTCCCTGCATAGTCACTTATGTCCGACCTCCATCCACTTTCTCCTTTGACAAAATGGTGACAATACTTTTCACCATCCTAGCACCCTTGCACAATCCTTTGATTTACACCTTTAGGAATAAGGAAGTGAAAAATGCCATGAGGAATGTGTGGAGCACAATAATGTTACTTTGCAATGAAAGATGAGACTGATTTGATGGACTCTATACTCAGTGTGTGTTCTAAGACACAATGCAACTGCCGAACATAGTTCTTGAAATGAAGAGTTAGAGTGGTCCAGGTTCCCTAAGTCTTCCTTGGCTTCTGCCATCTCAAAGCATCTCTACTGCCTGAGGGGCCAACACACCATTGATTGCATTGAGGGCAGGTTGTCAGAAGTTTCTTTTTTTCAGGCCCCCTCACTGGATGAGATTTAGGTGGAGAATAGGATAGGGCAGTTCTTTTTTTACACCTGTTTTTTTTTTTCATGCAAATAAGTTTTATTGGTGATACGGTCTCAAGGGAGAGAGCAGGCAAGGGCCTTGGTGAGGTGGGGGAGAAAGGCAAGGGCAGGGGTGGCAAGAGCAAGAGCCTTTGTTCTGAGGATTTACATAGTTGGTGGGATGGGGGAGGGTCAAGAAGTTACACATTGTTGGACTGGTAAGGGTAGTGCTAGCTTTCCAGAATGGGGGTGTGTTTACCCAAAGGTATTCCAGCCTTTCTGATCCTGGAATGAAAGCACAGTTTCCAAGGCTTTCTTTCCCAGATCCAAGGGAAAAAAGCATGGAATTCCAAGGATTACTGAGTCAGTGTGTGAATCATGTACCCCTCCTTCCCTCCTCCTCCTCGCCAGCTTTTTTTGCTGTCTATTCTAACTATTATTCCCCTCTCAAGCATTTGGAAATATTTGGGGATCTGGGGTGCGGACTGCCCTGGCTGCTTCCTGCTGTAAATGGGATATTGATAGTTCTTTGGGTTCTGTCCACTCGCTAACTTTTGGTTGGAGGCAGTGGAGGGAAGTGTCTATCCATCAGGCCATGATAGGTGTCCAGAGCCTGAGGTCCCAGCCATAGGTCGTGATTTCTGCCTCTGCGTTCCAAACAGCTGAAGACAAAGGGTGCCATCCGAATCACTATCTGAGTCACAGCACTGTTTATGTCATAGTAGAAACTCCTAGAAATTTGGTTCTTCTCCATAGTTGGTGGGATTTACACCTGGGTTTTCAATGACCCTTGTCCATGATTCATAACTGCACCTTCTATCTTGTTTTGGGCCAGTGATATTGCAGTAGGTCATAAAGACAGAAGTTGAGTTCTGTGATGAAATCTTGCATGAAACTATCCTCTGTAGTGTTTTCTTTTGCTCCTCCCCCTTCTCTTTCTCTCTTTATGCTACCCTCTGATTCTTCTTTTTTTGGTTCTGCTCACTCTCCCTTTCCTCTCTCCTGTACTCACTTCACTCATTCTCTACTCTTGCCTCTTCTATGCTCTTATTCATTTAGGTATCTATTTTCTGCTTTGATGTTTGCTTCACCATGTACTATTCAAAACTTGGTTCTGAAATTAGACTAAAAAATTAAGGTAACAATTTGTGTCTTTCTTGGAGGGCTCAGGATTTCTGTTTCCTAGAATCGACATGATCCTAGAAAGTCTTCATAAAATCTACATGAAATGGGTGTGAGTTGTATGTGACATGGATCGTGAATGGTAGAGAGAGTGGCTATCTAATAGTATCCGACTCTAATTTTAACCTAACTAGTCTTGGAAAAGCTTCCTTCCTTCCTTCCTTCCTTCCTTCCTTCCTTCCTTCCTTCCTTCCTTCCTCCCTCCCTCCCTCCCTTTTTTCCTTTCTTCCCTCCTACCTTCTTTTCGTCCTTCACTATTCATTTATTTTTATTGTTGTCCAAGTACAGTTGTCTATATTTCACCTCCACTCCTCCTTACCCCAGATATCCCCACTCACCACCCACCTTTGATTCTACTTCTCTTTGTTTTTTTCCAGGAGTACTTTGTACATGTTCCTGACAACCCCTTTCCCCTCCCCCCATTACATCCTCCCACTTCTCCTGCATTTACTGTCAGTTCATTCTTAATTTCAACGACTCTAGTTATATTCTGGTTGCTTGTTTGTTTTTTTGTTTTCACAGTAAATGAGTGGGTAAAAAACTATGATGCATTTACATGATGAAATACTATGCAGCAGAAAGAAAGAAAGAAAGTGTCCTACTCTTTGCTAAATCATGGATGGAACTGGAGAGTATTATGCTAAGTGACATAAGCCAGACAGTGAAAGAGAAACACCACATGAATTTACCTCTAAGTGGAAAACGTTTCTGTATCTCAGATCAAAATTCCCACATTGAAAGGACCAGGCACATAGGCACATTACCTTGTAAAGGAATGTGCAGGTCAAATGAAATAACAATAGTGAAAATTGTTTAAAAAATAAGTTTATACAACAAGAATAGTAGATAATCTATGATTGTGTTATTCAGTTAAAATGACACACAGTAATATAAGAAACTGGTTTTAGAGGCATTTGTCTATCTGGGAGAAAAGGGGAGACCTGTATTATCAAATGTATTTGAACTGGTTTAAAATTTCAAAAGGTAAAAGTAAGAATTAAAGAAGGGAAAAATAGATTATTCACTACTGCGATGTACCCTCAAATCAAGGAGTAAGGAAAGTGCAGGAGTGTTAGGAAACATGAATTAATTCAGTAACAAAAGCTATGAAAGTGTAGGTCTGGTTTAATGTGTACATCTTGTCAGGAGCTAAGTTCATGTCTTATGTCCCCAAGACTTCTCTTTACCTGTTGAAAAGAAAACAATGTAGAATTATATGACCTGGCTTTCATGGCTGTCCTTCATGTGTCCATAATTTTATCTCTTACAACTTATTGATCAATGGCAGCAGTGTTTAGGCAGATCATCTCTATGTTTGATCTCTGTTGATGATCAAGGCAATATTTGTGGTCTTCCCAATTCTTTATCTTACAATACTGTCCGGGAACTTTCTCATTGTAGTGACTATGAAAAACAACAAGTCCCTTGGAATTCCCATCTATTTCTTCTGTCTGTCCTTTGCTGATGTCTGCCTCTGTAGAACCACAGCCCCAAGAGTGATTGTGAATGCCCTTTCTGAGAAGAAGAAAACATCCTACAATGACTACATTGTCTTCACAGTCCATTTCTTTGGATGCATTGAGATCTTTACGCTCATCCTCATGGCCTTTCATTGTTACATCACCATTTGCAAGCCCTTGCAATGCCCAATCATCATGAGCCAGAGAGTGTGTGGTGTGTTGGTGATTCTGGCCTGACGGGATCTTGTATCCACTCTCAGCACACATTTTCCTAGCTTTGCAATTGCCCTTTTGTGGCCTCAATGTGATTGATCACTATTCTTGTGACTTGCAACCCTTGGTGAAACTTCCCTGCATGGACACATCTGTGATAAATTTGCGAGTTGTCTCTAATAGAGGGGCGATTTGCATGATGAGTTTTATTATCCTGCTAATCTCCTATGTTGTCATCATGTACTCTCTGAGAAACCTTAGCATAGAAGGAAAAGGAAAAGCCCTTTCCACATGCACATGCAACATTATCGTGGTTGTCATATTCTCTGGTTCATATGTATTCATATATACACATCCACCAACCACGTTTCCAGTAGACAAGATGATAGCTGTATTTAACACAATTGGGACATCCTTGCTCAAACCTGTGATCTATACCCAGGAATGCAGAGGTAAAAAATGCCATGAAACATTTATGATGTAACAAAGTATGATTTCAGTTAATAAATACTATATGGGGAATCGAATGTATATTTCCTTAATATCTTAGTTTTGTTTCATGGACAGAAAATGTAAAATATACTTTTGGGGAAATAAACAAGAAAACTGAGAGGATTGCATTAGAATATGATTATTACTTAAAGTCCATTATCACTTTGAATAACCTAGGACAACCCTCGCTTGAATTCCTTCAACATTTGGTCATACTCGTTAGGTAACTTAACTTCCTATACACATTTTTCTTAGGAAAGAAAAGTACTGACATATGACAGAACAAGTGTATGTGCATGCATGTGTGTATATGCACCAATTTTTCCCCTACATTTCATTTCTGTCCCTGTGAGTACAGTCATCAGGGCTAAACCCTAGGGCCTGGACACTTACAGAGTCAAGGTTGCCATCTTGACAAGCTGATGATTAGAGAAGATGTTCTGAGAAATTACTCCTCTGGAAATCTGTGCCTGAGCCTCCTTCAGTGGGGGTATCTACAGTGATGAACCCTTCACTGCGATCAAAGCTAGAAACAACAGTGAAGACCTATACTGTCTCTGGAAAATCTCTCAAAATTAATTCTGTGTGTGATGAGGGAGAAAGGATTGTGATATTTGGACAAGACGGAAGTGTCAGTGAGTCAATGACTCTTTGGGGTCTTCTCACTGCTCCTCACTAAGGAGAGGAAGAGGCAGTAGAGAGTTTGGCAGCAGAAATAAAAGAAGGTCAGGAAAGAAGGTAGGCCAGAGAACAACGCATGATGAAGAGAGAGAAAGGGAGAAAGAAAAGTGGAAATGTTGTCCAATTGGAAGAGAAGGAGCTTTATCTTTCTTATTTCTTGAGCATTACTTTTGGGAGTATGAACGTTTCCAGGCAAATAATTGTCCTTGACTTTTATGTTTATTTTTGAAAGAGGAAAAAAGTTTTATTTTTGTTGTTTGGTTCTATAGTATCTGAAAAGTCAAAATTCTGATTCTTGGAGAAGAATCTGGTATGAAAAGAGAGGCCTAGCACTTCTCAAATTTTGTCTTTTACTTTCACAGGAGAATACTTTAAAATGTGTGTTTTCATATGGAAGACAACCTAATCCATGTGTATAATTCACAGCCCCTACCAACTCCACTTCAACTTCATAATCTCATAATCAAGTACTGTCATGCCATTTCAGTACCTGGGTTTTTAATTATCATCAAATTGGCACCAGGAAGTATTACTCCTAGTCATATGGACTAATGAGAAAAGGACACAATAAACTCGTAAATATGTGAAGCATTTCCATCAAGTGAAGGCAAAATTTTATGTTGAACCAAAGATTCCCTACAGTCTGGTTTAGGGAAGTGGTGGCAGAATACATATTTTAGTCCCAAATGGGACATTTGTCAGAGCTCTCAATATCATATAAGCAAGCAGCTATTTGGTTTCATACTTCTTTCAAATGAACAATTTTTCTAATTTCTTACACTTCCATTTTGAGAGCACTTGAATCTGGCCTTATGAAGATTATGCTTAAGTGTAATTGATTCTCAAGTAACCAAGACACTCAAAATTAAACATCAATTCTTATCTCTTGGTACTGTTTCAAATTTATTGTAGTGGGAAAAAAGTTTATTTGTGACTAAATGAAAACTCAGAAAGCCTCAGTAATTTACTTCTCATTATTAAATAATAGACAGCCCAGGTCTTTGTATACTTGAGATAAGGTCTTGATTAGAAAATGTGAGAGAAACATAGTGGAATAAATAGATTGGAATCACAGGATGAAGCACAGCTTGGATAAAGTCATATACAACACATTACTGTTTCCTGAAGATAAGAAAATTTACTAAATCCTCTACGATGAGGTGAAACTTGGAGCTGTGTGTAGTTTGATATTTGACTCAAGTAACACGTTGCAGAAAGACTGCATAAAGTCCCAAATAATAAAAGGGTTGGAGAGCTACAGAAATGACTGTGAACCAGGACACCCCAACCTGGGCAAGGATGAGATTTTGTGATTGTTCCTCTCCTCGAGCTGAAAATCATCAAAGAATAGAATGAATGGGAGGAAGGAGAGGAAAAAATACTAAAAGAAATATTGGCCAATCCCCCCCAATTAATTAATTAATTGATTAACTGCAAATTCTATTGATTTATTTTTAGACGGGAAGCGAGAAAGAGAGTGGGAGAAACATCAATGTGTGGTTGCCTCTCCATGGTCTCCACTGGGAACCCAGCCTGCAACCCAGACATGTGCCTGACTAGGAATTGAAGAAGTGATTCTTTGTTTTGCAGCTCACACTCAATCCACTTATCTTCACCAGCCAGGGAAAGTTTCTCCTAGTGTAATAAAGGTTGGAAATGCATAAGACTAAGAATCTCACCAATCCCAAGCATAAAATTCATGGAGGAAATTACAATTAAAGGTAACTTATAATAAATTGATCAAAAGCAGCAGCAAATTTTTAAAAGGAGCTAAAAAGAATAGGCCCTGTGTACAGAGAAATAAACATAAAAATTACAGCAGTATTCTCACTAGAAGAGATGTAAACTAGGAAAGAGTAGAGTGACATCATTAAAACACTTGAGTTTACAAAACAGTATGGAATTTTCTCAGAAAACTAAAATTGGGCTTGCCTTTTGACCCAGTGTTTCCCCTGCTAGGATTGTATCCTAAGAACCCTAAAACACCAATCCCAAAGAATATATGCACCTCAATGTTCATAGCAGCACAATTAACAATATCCAAGAGTTGGAAACAACCTAGGTGCCTGTCAAAATGAAATGGATGGACAGGTTCCGGTCAGTAAATGAATGGATGAAAAACTATAGTACATATACACAATGGAATTTTATGCTGCAGAAAGAAATAAGGAGCTTCTACCTCTTGCAACATCATGGATAGAACTGGAAACCATTTTGCTGAGTGAAATAAGCCAGGTGTTCAAGGACAAATACCATGTGATCTCACCTTTAACAGGAATCTAAACAAAACAAACAAGCAAGCAAAATTTAACCAAAGACACTCAAATAGAGAAGAGGCTGACAGTGACTAGGGGGAGAGGGGATGGAATTTCAGGGGAAATAGGGGAGGGATTTAGAGGAACATATATAATGGATACATGGACAACAACTGAGAGGGGTGGAAATGGGAGGGAGGGGAGAAGCATGGGGGGTAGGATGGGATGGGAGTAATAGGCAGAAAACTGTACTTGAAAAANATAATATTTTTTTTCACACTACAATAAATTTGAAGGAATACCAAGAGATAAGAATTGATGTTTTATTTTGAGTGTCTTGGTTACTTGAGAATCAATTACACTTAAGTATAATCTGCATAATGCCAGATTCAAGTTCTCTCAAAACAGAACTATAAGAAATTCAGAAAATTGTTCATTTGAAAGTAGTATGAAACCAAATAGCTGCTTGTGTATATGGTATTCAGAGCTCTGACAAATGTCCCATTTGAGACTAAAATATTTATTCTGCAACCACTTCCCTGAACCATAACTATCAGGAATCTTTGGTGCAACATAAAATTTGGCTTCAGTTGATGGAAATGCTTCACATACTTATGAGTTTATTGTGTCCTTTTCTCATTAGTCCAGAAGACTAGGAGTAATAATTTCTGGTGCCAATTTGATGATAATTAATAACTCAGTACTTAAATGGCATGTCAGTACTCCATTATGAGATTAGGAAGTTGAAGTGGAGTTGGTGGGGGCTGTGAATTATACACATGGATTAGGTTGTCTTCCATATGAAAACACACATTTTAAAATATTCTCCTGTGAAACTAAAAGACCAAATTTGAAAAGTGCTGGACATCAATTTTCATACAAGATTCTTCTCCAAAAATCTGAATTTTGACTTTTGAGATACTATAGAACCAAACAACAAAAACAAAACTTCCTTTCTGATACCCAAATAAACATAGAGCCAAGGACGATTATTTGCCTGCAAGTGTTCATAGACCCAAAAGTAATGCTCAAGAAATAAGAAAGATTAAGCTCCTTCTCTCCAAATTGGACAACATTTTCACTTTCTTTTCTCCCTTTCTCTCTCTTCATTATGCACTGTTCTCTGTCCTACCTTCTTTCCTGACTTTCACATATTTCTGCTGCCAAACTCTCCCCTGTCTCTTTCTCTCTTTTGTGAGGAACAGTGGGAAGACCCAAAGAGCCATTGACTCAGTGATAGTGCTGTTTTGTCCAAATATCACACTCCTCCCTCCCTCACCTCACATAGAATTAATTTTGAGAGGTTTTCCAGAGACAATGTAGGGTTCACTGATGTTTCTATCTTTGATCACAATTGGAGGGTTCATCAGTGAAGACACCCCCACTGAAGGAGGCTCAGGCACAGATTTCCAGAGGAGTAATATCTCAGAACATATTCTCTACTCATCAGCTTGTCAAGATGGTGAACCTTGACTCTATAACTTTCCAGGCTCTAGAGATTAGCTCAGATTACTACATTCATACAGGCAAAAATGAAATCTAGAAAAAATATGGTGCATATACACATATGCATTAACCGACATTTTTTCTGTCATTTGTTAGTACTTTTCTTTCCTAAGAAGAAAAGGAAGGCGTAGGAAGCTAAATTACCTAAGGAGTATGACCAAATGTTGATAGAATTCAAGCAAGGGTCAACCCAGGGTGTTCAAAATGATTATGAACTTTAAGTAATAACCATATTCTAATTAAATCCTATCATATTTTCCTTTATTTCCTCAAAAGAATATTTTCCCTTTCCTTCCCATGAAACAAAACTAAGATATTAAGGAAGTATACATTGGAATTCCCATATAGAATTTATTATCTGAAGTCATACTTTGTTACATCATAATATTTTCATGGCATTTTTAACCTCCACATTCCTCAATGTATAGATCACAGGGTTGAGCAAGGATGTCCCAATGGTGTTAAGTACAGCTTTCATCTTGTCTACTTGAAACATGGTTGGTGGGTGTGTATATATCAATACAGTTGTAACAAAGAATATGACAAGCATGATAAAGTGGAATGTGCACGTGGAAAGGGCTTTTCACCTCCCTTCTATGTTGTGGTTTCTCAGAGAGTAAAAGGTGACAACATAGGAGATAAGCAGGATTATAAAACTCACCATGCAAATGGCCCCACTATTAGAGACAACCAACAAATTTATCACATACAGCTCCATGCAGGCAAGTTGCAACAAGTGCGGCAAATCACAAGAATAGTGGTCAATCACATTGGGGCCACAAAAGGGCAATTGCGAAGCAATGGAAAATCTGTGCTGAAGAGTGGATACAAGATCCCATCAGGCCAGAACCACCAACACACCACACACTCTCTGCCTCATGATGATTGGGTATTGCAAGGGCTTACAAATGGTGATGTAGCAACGAAAGGCCATGAGGATGAGCGCAAAGATCTCCATGCATACAAAGAAGTGGACTGTGAAGACTTGAGTCATGTACTCATTGTAGGAAGTGTTCTTCTTCTGAGAAAGGGCATTCACAATCAATCTTGGGGCTGTGGTTCTACAGAGCAGACATCAGCAAAGGATAGATAGAAGAAATAGATGGGATTCCCATCTATCCCAACATGGGTCTTGTTGTTTTTAATAGTCACTGCAATGAGAAAGTTCCCTGACAGTATTGTAAGATAAAGAAATGGGAAGACCACAAATATTCCTTTGATCAATAACAGAGATCAAACATAGAGATGATCTGCCTAAACACTGCTGCCATTGATCAAAAAGTTGTAAGAGATAAAATTATGGACACATGAAGGACAGCCATGAAAGCCAGGTCATATAATTCTACATTGTTTTATTTTCAATAAGTAAAGAGAAGTCTTGGGGACATAAGACATGAACTTAGCTCCTGACAAGGTGTACACCTTAAACCAGACCAACACTTGCATACCTTTTATCACTGAATTAATTCACGTTTCCTAACACTTCTGCCCTTTCCTAACTCTTTGATTTGAGGGTACATCACAGTAGTGAAGAATCTAATTTTCCCTTCTTTAATCCTTATTTTTAACGTTGAAATTTTAAACCAGTTCAAATACATTTGATAATACAAGTCTCCCCTTTTCTCCCAGATAGACAAATGCCTCAATCACCTATTTGCTTATATTACTGTGTGTCATTTTAACTGAATAACACAATCCTTGATTATATATTATTCTTGTTGTATAAACTTATTTTTCAAACAATTTTCACTATTGTTATTTCATTTAACCTGCACATTCTTTTACAAGGTAATGTGCCCATGTGCCCGGTCCTTCCAATGTGGGAACTTTGACCTGAGATACAGAATTGTTTTCTACTTAGAGGTAAATTCATGCGGTATTTCTCTTTCACTCCCTGCTTATGTCACTTAGCATCATGCTTTCCACTTCAATCAATGGTTTGGCAAAGAATAGGACTCTTTCTTTCTTTCTGCAGCATATCATTTCATCATGTAACTGTATCATAATTTTTTGACCCACTCATTTGCTGTGAAAGCAACAAAACAAACAAGCAAGCAAAATATAACTAGAGTCATTGAAATTAAGAATGAGCTGACTGTCAATGCAGGAGAGATGGGAGGAGATAATGGGGAAGGGGAAAGGGGTTGTCACAAACATGTACAAAGTACTTCTGGACAAAACGAAAGAGGAGTGGAATCAAAAGTGAGTGGGTAGTGGGGATGTCTTGGGTGAGGAGGAGTGGGGGGTGGAATAGAGACAACTGTAGTTAGACAACATTAAAAAATAAATAGTAAAGGAAGAAAAGAAGAAAGGAAGGATGACGGAAGAAAGGAAGAAAGAAAAAAAAGAAAGGGAGGGAGGAAGAAAGCGAGGAAGGAAGGAAGGAAGCAAGGAAGGAAGGAAGGAGGAAGGAGGGAAACTTTTCCAAGAACAGTTAGGTTAAAATTAGAGTGGAGTACTATTAGATAGTCTCTCTCTCTAGCATTCACCATCCATGTCACACACAACTCACACCCATTTCATGTAGATTTTACGAAGACTTGCTAGGATCATGTCGATCCTAGAAAACAGACATCCTGAGCCCTCCAAGAAAGACAAAAATTGTTACCTTAATTTCATAGTCTAATTTCAGAATCAAGTTCTGAATAAGTACGTGGTGAAGCAAATATCAATGCAGAAAATAGATACCTAAATGAATGAGAGCGTACAAGAGGCAAGAGTAGAGAATGAGTGAAGTGAATACAGGAGAGAGGACAGTGGGAGTGAGCAGAACCAAAAAAAGAAGAATCAGAGGGTAGCATAAAGAGAGACAGAGAAGGGGAGGAGCAAAAGAAAATACTATAGAGGATAGTTTGATGCAAGATTTCATCACAGAACTCAACTTCTGTCTTTATGACCTACTGCAATATCACTGGCCAAAACCGGATAGAAGGTGCAGTTATGAATCATAGACAAAGGTCATTGAAAATCCAGGTGTAAATTCCACCAACTATGGAGAAGAACCAAATTTCTGGGAGTTTCTACTATGACATAAACGGTGCGGTGACTCAGATGTTGACTCGGATGGCACGCTTTGTCTTCAGGTGTTTGGAACGCAGAGGCAGCAATCACTACCCATGGCTGGGACCTCAGGCTCTGGACACCTCTCATGGGCTGATGCATAGACACTTCCCTCCACTGCCTCCAACCAAAATTACTGAGTGGACAGAATCCAAAGAACTCTCAACGTCCCTTTTACAGCGGGAAGCAGCCAGAGCAGTCGTCACCCCCCATATCCCCAAAGATTTCGGTTCCAAATGCTTGAGTGGGGAATGTTAGGTAGGAAAGACAACAACAAAAAAAAATGACAAGGATGAGGAGGGATGGAGGGCTACATGTTCCACACACTGACTCAGCAGTCCTTGGAATTCTATGCTTTTTTTCCTTGGATCTGGGGAAAAATGCCTTGGAAACTGTGCTTTCATCCCAGGATCTGAAAGGCTGTGTTTGGGTAAACACACCCCCATCCTGGAAAGCTAGCACCACCCTTACCAGACCATCAATACATAATTTCTTGACCCTCCCCCATCCCACCAACTATGTAAATCCTCAGAACAAAGGCTCTTGCTCTTGCCACCTATGCCCTTGCCTTTCTCCCCTACCACAACAGGTCCCTTGCCTGCTCTCTTCCATGAGAACATATCACCAATAAACCTTATTTGCATGAAAAAAACAGGTGTAAACCAAGAACAGCCCTATCCTATTCTCCACCTAAATCTCTTCCAGTGAGGGGGCCTGCAAGACAGAAACTACTTCCAATCTGCCCTCAATACAGTCTAAGGTGTATTGACCCCTCAGGCAGCAGAGATGCTTTGAGAGGGCTGAAGCCATGGAAGACTTAGGGAACCTAGACCAATCTAAGTCTTGATTTTGAGAACTACATTGAGCAGCTGCACCATGTCTTAGAATGGACACTGAGTATATACTCCATCAAATCAGTCTCATCTATCATGACAAACTACCATTATTCTGCTCCACACATTCCTCATTGCATTTTTCACTTCCTTATCCCTGACCGTGTAAATCAAAGGATTGAACAAGGGCGTTAGGGTGGTGTAAAATATTGTCACTATTTTGTCAAAGGAGAAAGTGGATGGAGGTCGAGCATACATGAATATGCAGGGAACAAAGAACAAAACCGCAACGGCAATATGAGATCCACAAGTAGAGAGAGCTTTCCACTGCCCTTCAGTACTGTGAAGTCTCAGAGAGCACAAGATGATACCATAGGAGGCAAGCAACAAAGAAAAGATTATGATGCATATAAACCCACTGTTGGCCAGTGCAAAAAAGCCAAAAACATGAGTGTCAGTGCAGGTCAGCGCTAGTAATGGGTACAAGTCACATATGAAATGATCAATGACATTGGGGCCACAGAAAGGCAGCTGTAAAAGAAAGATAATTTGTATTATGGAGTGGAGAAAGCCTCCTGTCCAGGCCACACCCATCAGAATGCCACAGAGTCTCCAGTTCATGATAGAAGAGTAATGCAAGGGCTTGCAGATGGCCACATAGCGGTCATAGGCCATGACTCTGAGGACAATCACCTCTGCTCCAGCAAAGAAGTGTTCAGCAAAGATCTGGGTCATGCAGCCCTCAAAGGAGATGGTCTTCCTCTCAGACAGAGAGTCCACAATCAGCTTTGGGCTGATGGCAGTGGAGAGGCAGGCATCCAGGAGGGACAAGAAAGCCAAGAAGAAGTACATGCGACAGCCCAGGAGTGCTGGGCTGCTGCTGATGGTCACCACAATTAGCAAGTTGCCCCCAAGAATTGCCATGTAGCTCAACAAAAGTATTACAAATATTATTTTCTGAACTTTTGGATTCTGTGAAAGCCCCAAGAGGATGAACTCTGTTACAAAGCTGTGGTTTTGCATGATTTCCAAGGAAAAGATAATTGCCTCCAGAGTAAGAATATAAAATCTACAATTATGAGAAAAAAGTCACCTGAGTCCAGTTTATGATACCATTGTATCACAGTCATTGACCAGTTGGTGCATCCGTGTGAAAAGATGGCTACAGGCTTCTGTTGTAAAGGAGAATAGAATATTGGGAATTTGTTGAAGGCTGTAGTGGAATGTCAGGCAGAAGTCAGGAGGAAATAAATTATTCAGTACTTTAAAGTGACCAGAGCTTATATGTAGGAAAAGTATTCATACACAGCAGGGAAGAGACATAGTTTTCATCTCCACTGCAAAAGCAGATCACATTTCCTGGAGTGAATTATTGAGGAGGATTCTGAAGTCACATCCACATTGAGGACAGAGAACTTATACTTTATTGGTCACTGCTGCTATCAGTATGGAATGAGAACGTGCTGACTCACATGCCATCACTGATCATGAGATAACCTCATCTACAAAGAGAAGAAGAAATAACCCCTAATTTACAGTCCTTTAAAATTCATCGCTATTCATCCAAATTTGTTACCTCTGAACTTAATTGAATCTTTAAGATGAATACAGAAAGCAGACTGACAGCTATCAGAGGGAAGGTGGTTAGGGGATGGGTAAAAGGCAAAAAAATTAAGAAAAACAACTCATGGACACAGACAATAGTGTGGTGATTACCAGAGGGAAGGAGAGGTGGGCACAGGGATATGTAGAAGCGGTAAAAGGGTGAATAAATGGTGATAGAAGGTGGCTTGATTTCGGATGGTGAACACAATACAATATACAGGTGATGTACTATAGAATTCTACATTGATGTCTGTATAATATTATTAATCATTATCACCCCAATAATTTCATTATAATAAACAAAACAGAAAAGATGAATTCATTCATTCCCTACAAAAGAAGAAAGCTCTATGGAAAGGTGCCTAGCTCTACACTAACATGTAACAAGTATGCACATGCTGAGTTGGGTTCTTTCTTCATTCATCATTTAAAATAAGAATGGGTGTGTATGAAAAATTATAATACCTACCTACTTAAGGGTATTGTCAGCATGACCAAGTGAACTAATATAAAGAAAGTAGCTGTTGAAGAAATAGTCCTAGGAAAAAGTACATGTTAGATCGTATTATCCCTATTTTCCTGAAAGACAATCCATGTTGAAAGAGAAAATGTCAAGTCACATGCTGGGTCTGGAATTTAAACACAGACTCCCAGCTACAACACTTAAGTATTCCTAATGCATCAAGAGACAAAGGAGCAGAGCTGGCCCTTCTGCAGTCTTCATGCCCCTGTGGAAATCAAAGTCTTCTGAGTCCTTTGCTCAGCTTGAAGGAGGTCCCATGATGACACCGAGCAAGTGATGTAGATTCAGAAAGTAATAGTCCAAATACTACACATACAAATTGGCAACAACCACATAGGCGAGGAATAGAAATAATATGCTGAGTTTGTCTAAAGTCTTGAGGTTTTTTACATATTTACTAATTATTTGTGCTTTTTGGCCCAATTTGATATTGTACAACTTGTCGTTTATATGACTTTATTTCAAACTAAGTATGTTCATGTATAACCTCTGTGCTCATCTCACAGAATCATGGTGAGTGTCAAATTGGAAAAGTATAAAATTTGGGTATGATAAGTGCCATGACCAATTGTAGTAACTATTTCCTCACTTAGCAGGACAGCCACATTGTTCATGAGATATCCAGATAAGTACTGCAACTATATACTATTTTCCATAGCTACACACCAGTTTCCAAGAATGGTTGTGTCCTCACCAGCACATACAACAGAAATTTATGTCCCAAATGCATGTGTACATAGACATATAATCTCCTTGTTAAAGTGATAAATAAAATTGCAATTAAGCTTACTGTGGGAATTAAAGATAACGTGATCTTTGTGAAAATTATTCAGAGCTAATGAGAAAAATTTGCAATAAATATATGATAGGTAACGGTAGTATTTGTCTTAATGTTTATTTTAAAATAACCATTTCAATTAAATTCCCAAGGTACTAGACATTCTTAAACAAAGCTGCACTGTGAACACCGTATTCAGCTAGAAATTTCCACCCAGAAAACTAGAGTATAAAGCAAACACTATAAGGCCACTGGATCAGTCAACGAACATTTGTTAAAAAGTAAATGATACCAATGTATGGGCCAGCAGTTATCAGCTTCTCAGCAATGAACAGAGTGGGCATATGTTCTTTCAAATTAGTGTTTTGGGTAAATTCAGATAAATTCCCAGAGGTAGAATCACTGAGTCATATGGCAATGGCATTACTAATTTTTTGAAGTATCTCCATCCTCTTTTCCACAGTGCTTGCACCAATCTGCATTCCCACCAACAGTGCACAAGGGTTCCTTTTTCTCCATGTCCTCACCCTCACTAAAGGTACATTTACACAATGGAATAACACTGGGCTTCTAAACACAAGAAAAGCTTAATCTGCAACAGTATGGATTGACCTGAAAAGCATTACTCTGAGTGAAGTAAGCCACTCAGAGAAAGGCATACAATATGATTTCACTCATACGTGGAATCTAATAAACAAAATGAACAAACAAACAAAATAGAGACAGACTCATAGATACCACAGGCTGACAGATGTTGGAGATGAAGGCTGCTGAGGGAGAGAAGTGAGGAGACTGAGCAAAACAGAAAAAGAAAAGACAGAACACTCATGGCCACTAACAAAAATGTGATGATTGCAAAGGAGAGGGAAGGTTTGCGGGGGGCGGGTGTGGTGAAGAAAGGTATGGGGGAATAAATGGTGAAAGACAGAACCTAGACTTGAGGTGTTGAACACACAATACAATGTACACATGATCAGTTGTTGAATCGTGCACCTAAAAATTGTATCATTTTGTTAGCCAATATCACCCCAATCAATTCAATAAAGGGGGGAAATTTATATTAATTCTTAAATTGCAATCAAACTGATTCATTTCATGTAATCCTTTCAGAAGTGTTTTAACAAATATTTTCAGGATTGCAAACATGTTTCTATTCCTTTTTTTGGAATCCAATCCTAAAAAATTTTATAAAGGCAAAATGAGGTAACGTAAGTTCTGTAACTGAAGATGATGTATGCAATTTTTATAACAATAAAAATTTAGAAGTATACAAAATGTTCAGTAATAGGCACATGATTATGCAAATCAGATTACTACAAATTAAGATGCTGTGAATGCTAAATAATAGGATGACATATGGTGAGGCATGTGTACAATATGTTAAGAGAGAAAATAAAAACTTGTAATTCTTCTTCTTTGAACATTCTAATATAATTTTAAAATCTAGAAGAGAACATATCATAGACTTACTTTCACTATGTACATTAACACTAAGGATCAAGCCTAAGCCCTCACTGGTGTAGCTCTGTGTGTTGAGCATCATTCCACAAATTGAAAAGAATCAAATTTTAAAACCCACAACACCATATTATCCTCTATCTGAACAGTTAAAAACAAAGCAGATGGGTTTTGACTATAATGTTATTGTCTCCAGTAGGATTAATTTATATTAGTGGAACTAACATGCTAACATACATACAATCATATAGGAAAAGTCATAAACATACGTAAAGCCTCCATGAATAGCCATATCATTGGCCCAGCCCTTCCCAATCTCTATACTCACTTTGATATCAATTTGAAGTTCATGCACTTCTATAGGAAGCAGTTGATTCTGTTCATATTTTTCCTAGAATATTCCAAGGTTGTTCCTTTCTTCACAGCCATGTGTTCAAATATACTGGAGCTGCACCAGATTGTACAGGGACGCTCCCAGCTGTGGATTCTGGGCTTTAGGCCACCTCATGGGGCTGTAGCCTTGGGAATTTGGCCTCCCCACTCTCCCCAGTGCCCACTATGTCTTTCTCATTCATTTTCTCAGCAACCTAATGCTACCATCATTTCTTCCAAAAACAATAGAAATTCCTGTTCCAACTTTGAAGTATATATAATAACCAAAACTATATGAAATATCAGTAATAAGATTGTCATAAGTAATACTTAGCAATCATATTTCAAGCAGTGAATATTACATCATTTATATGTACCTATTTGTGTATATAAGTCATATTTGCATGTATTCTTCCACGATATATAATAATTAAAATTAAAAGAATAAATTAAAAAAAACATTCAAATTACTCTTCTACTTAAATTTTGTAAATCCAGTGTATTCTTTACTTTAGCAATAAAGGATTTATTCTCTATCTAGCTAATTATTTTTCTTTTTGAGTATCTGGAAAATGACTCTTCAGATTACAGAGTCCTTTCTTTCCTCTGTATAATTCTCTGCTGATGTCCCTAAATGTCTCATTTGTACACCCTTACTGTTTCTGGAATTTGAAAAAAAAAATAACCTTTCTCTATGTCCACCTATGTCCTTCCTAATGGATGCCGGAACCTTCTGTCTTTCTACTACCCCAGCAATTTAGTTCATTTTAAGAAAGAGGCAAATCCACGACTACTAGCAGTAAAGCATTTTCAGTTCAGCCATGTAACTATTCCTGACCGGTTCTGAAGCAGAAATCTGAAGCTACTCATGACATCAAATGCACTTGGTGAAAATTAAGTGAACCTTCTTAAAATAGGTGCATTTCTGAGTTCAAAGTTAGAAATCTGACACTTACCTGTGAGAACACTCTAACTTGCTGTCAAGTATTTTTGTCCCTTTTAAGAGCAGCCCTCCATGACATGCAAGGGGTAAAATCTCTTTCAGAAATCATAAGGGAATATTTTAAGACATAATGAAATACAATATTAGCACCCTGGAGAGTGACATTCCCTAGCCATTTCTTTCCTTCACTGATCAGAAACATCCCACCTGTTGTAGGAAACTTAACTTGGGTTTATCTGTTTATCCTACAGAAGAGTAAGTTAACCCACCTCTTCCTCAGTAACCAAATGCAAACAGGTTTTGGAGGTTTTGGGTGCTTTGGGATGAACAAACATACCAGGCAATAGGAGCCCACCACACAGGATGATTAAAGGTGTTAAAGACAACACAGGGAGAAGAAATAGAAGTGTATTTGGTAGAAGAGGATACACAAGAAACTGCTTTGCCCCCATGCAGGGCCCTAAAACAACTCCCCAACATTAGTAAACGAAAAGTTTTCTAGTTCTTCTCATTTATTATCAAGTACAATCCAGGGAAGTTAGTGTGGTGCCTGCAACCTGAGAGTCAATTCTTACCCAACTTTTCTGTATTGCATTTGGAGAAAAAAAATGAACACTAAAATAGTCTGGTGTCCTGTGAAGGGAAGAGAGTCTCTGGGCAGACATTCCCTTTTGTGTCAAATATCATTAAAATATGTGATCTAGAAATTTAAATCTGAGTTATATGATTATGCTTCTATTAATAAGACCATATTTATAGAAATGTTTCCATGTAAGTGTATATAACTATATTAATTAAAGGTGACGTGTGGATAGTCACAGAGGATTGACAGTAAAGGACCTCAGAGTATTGCATGATATCATAAAGTTCTGTGCTCCCCAGAATTTAGCCTGGGCTCAAAAGCCTACTCAAGTAAAACAGGATCTTCTGTTTGGAAAATCATCATGAAATGCATCGCCTCTACTCTCTTACTGATTTGTTGCAGATCTCCAAAAGTAGGTGAACCTCCAGAATCTTGAGTTTGCATGTCCTTTAGCCTACAAGAAACTCCTTAAAAGTGAAGTGCTCAAAAAGGTGGCCTAATAAAAGATCCATTTACCTTAATCTTGTATTGCAATTTCACAATTAAATATGAAGATTGGCAGGATAGGGTTAATAGAGGAATAAGTGAGCACAGAGGAATATTAGGACAGTGAAACTACCCTGTAGAACACTATAGTGATGGAATCATGTCATTACACATTTGTTCAAACTCATAGAATGCACAACATCAAGAGAGAACCCTAAGATAAATTATGGACTTGGATGATTATGATGTGCCTATATAGGCTCACCAATGGTAACAAATGTACTACTCTGGTAGGGGACATTGATAATGGGAGGAAGCTGTGCCTGTGTATATGAGGCTATGTATACACAAGGTATATGGGAATTCTCTGTACCTTCCATTCAACATTGCTCCTAAACATAAAAATGCTCTAAAAACAAAGCCTTCAATTTTTTAAAAAATCCAAGGTGAGTTGTTTGCTGATGTATAGACTTTTACACACATATGCCAAGTGTCTCTCTTAGGTGTTACTCATTGGGGTCATGAGCTATACTGAGGCAATGATGGTG
Organism: Sturnira hondurensis; assembly: GCF_014824575.4. NCBI lineage: Eukaryota > Metazoa > Chordata > Mammalia > Chiroptera > Phyllostomidae > Sturnira > Sturnira hondurensis. The sequence continues at coordinate 151,656 of NW_028092491.1, read as the reverse complement.
ATGTATTGTTTAGATCAGCCTTAGTTACAGATGCCTGGACTCCAGCCCAGACTTTGGCTCACAAACCAGGGAAGGAAAAGTAGATTCCCTGTTGTACACAGTCAACTGTGTTCACTATCTCCTCCCAACATGGACTCATGGTCTCCAAGACTGATGCAATGCTTTAATTATTTAGAATGCTTGGTGCTAAAACTACTTCAACACTAACAGGCCCCTTTTTTATCAACTCTCCAGTGATATCTTCTCATAGCAACCCAAGATTTTTTGGCAAGTAGCTTTGGTGATGAATCTTACTATTGAGCTACTGAAAATGGCTCCTACTTACGGACACAATTTCCACAACATAGTGAATTGTCTGAAGATACTACATCAGCCACCTTGAATGGCATCTCTGGGTCCAATGCTTTGCCCTGGCATGAACTGTGTCTGAGCCCTCTTTTATTTCTCCCCAATATTGAGTTCATGCCTTCACACAAAATACCTTCTTGGCATCCTTCTCCTCACCTTACTGTCATTCGGAGCACCAGAATAGCACCATTGTTTATATATATGACATTTAAGGGCACCATTTTACTGAGTGAAAAACTGTTTCTCAAATATAAATACCTTGTAGTTTTTTAAAAACCTTCTGTGAAGTTCAGCTTCAGCCTTAATTTTCATCCCAATGATTTATCAGCCCAGATGATTTATCAGCCTAAACCTCAGCATTTGAGAAGCTGAAGAGCTCAATGCCATTTCAGGGTCATTTCTAACATTTCTGCTCATCAGGGATATGACAACATATTGTCACTGCCCTTGATACTGTCACATACAATCAGCATAATGTTTATGTTTGCGAATCAGTCATGCATTCAGATTTGTTGCTCATATGTGAATATTTTTTTCTCAAATATTAGTGAACAACTTAGTCATGACTTAGAGAGAATATCTTCTTATTTCTTTTATATTTTCACTCTGGTTTCCTTTTCTCTATGAAACATGAAGCAGATTGACATTCTTATATCTGTAATGGGAATACTAACTTTTTTCCAAAATGTGATCATGAACTCAGACACAACAACCACAGCTCACAAATAATAGTAAATCACCTCAGAAACAAGCACAAATAAGGTTACAAAGAAAAATGAAATTGTCCCTGGCCGGTGTAGCTCAGTGGATTGAGCGTGGATCTGTGAAGCAAAGGGTTGTTGGTTTGATTCCCAGTCAGGGCACATGCCTGGTTTGCAGGCCAGGACCCCAGTGAGGGACACATGAGAGGCAACTATGCATTTATGTTTCTCTCCCTCTCTTTCTCCTTCCATCCCCTCTCTCTAAAAATAAATAAATATTTAAAAAAGGAAAATGAAATTGCACCACTTTTTCTTCATTTATTTTGTTAACCTAACACACATTATTGATAAAGAAAGGAATCCTATCTCTTTTGCTTGCGTAAAACTAATGAATTATATGAATAGGGCTTCCACAGTTCTGTAATAGTAATTGCAGGTATGAATGCACATAGACATGTAATCCCTTTCTATATTTGTTTTTATTTTTTATTTAAACTTTTTATTTTATTGTGCAAGTAAAGTGGTCTGCATTTGCCCCCAACTTTCCCCTTCACCCCAGCCAGATCCACTTCACTTCCTTGATTTCACCCTGCCTTGGATGTGAGCTTGTGTCCTTCATAATTGTTCCTGAAAACCCTTCACCTGTTTCACCCCATCGTTCCCTCCCATCTCCACCCTGTTTACTGTCTACTTCTTCTAATTTCAATGTCTCTGGTTATATTTTGTTTGCTTGTTTGTTTTCTTGGTTAGGTCCCACTTTGAGGTGAGATCATATGCTATTTGTCTTAAAATATGTTTTTAAAAATTTTAATATTGTCACTTTTTTGTTTGGTTGGGATAGTTGTAGAAAATAATGCCCATCGAAGGGGTTTTGTTGAATTCTTCCAGTAAGATGGTGAAGAATGTTTTCAGGATAGGGCAAGAAGTGTGAGAGGAGAAAACAAAGTTAAGTGCAGGATACTAGACCAAGTTAAAAAATATAGAGTCTTTGGAGAGAAGGAAAATAATCTCTTCCTTGAAAAACCTGGGGATGGTGGATGCTCTAGGTACCACTTCCTTTACCCACAAAGATTTTAAAATTCTGTTTTTGATTACTTCTCAGCAGACTATGCTAGAGCAGAAATAACCTAGTGTTCCCAGTGACTGGAGTGAGACTGAAGAACTAACAACTGCCAAGATTTCTATTCTTGCTGAGTGACATCAGAGAAAGTTGCCCGCACACTGAGTACACAGGGAGGTCACTGTTATATCAGTATGAAAAGTTAAATCATCCTGGGTGGTATTGGAAATCAGGTTGTAGAGAACATCTGGAAACATGGGGTATAAGTTTGTTCCAAGAAAGTATATAGTAATTACTTCTTGCTTGCAAACTTGGGGTGAATTTCATTTTCTCTTTTGTATATTTTCATATTGCCTAAATTCCTGTATGAATGAATAGTATTTTCATAATTTGAAAAATATCTCATTTTATTTAGAATTTGCATGGACATTATTAAAAAAATGATCCTACAAAAGAAAAAAAGCTCCCCTTGATGACATCCAGGAATCCATAATGAAATGTGCTCTCATTAGGAATGGACTTTGGCTGGATTTCAAGTCATCATGAGTTTGCTCTTTGTCATTTTGGAATTGGCATTGGCAAACTCTAACCTCGGGGTCTATGGGTTCTTGGAACAGAAATAAATGCTTTTTTTTCAGTTATTTTCATACTCCTGCTTCCATCCCAGGTCTGAAAAGAGCAAAATCAACCAGCTGTATGCATGTAAACTCGTGTTTTTTTTTCCAATTTTTTTATTTAATTATTTTTCAAGTACAGTTTTCTGCCTATTACTCCCATCCCATCCTACCCCCCGTGCTTCTCCCCTCCCTCCCATTTCCACCCCTCTCAGTTGTTGTCCATGTATCCATTATATATGTTCCTCTAAATCCCTCCCCTATTTCCCCTGAAATTCCATCCCCTCTCCCCCTAGTCACTGTCAGCCTCTTCTCTATTTGAGTGTCTTTGGTTAAATTTTGCTTGCTTGTTTGTTTTGTTTAGATTCCTGTTAAAGGTGAGATCACATGGTATTTGTCCTTGAACACCTGGCTTATTTCACTCAGCAAAATGGTTTCCAGTTCTATCCATGATGTTGCAAGAGGTAGAAGCTCCTTATTTCTTTCTGCAGCATAAAATTCCATTGTGTATATGTACTATAGTTTTTCATCCATTCATTTACTGACAGGCACCTGTCCATCCATTTCATTTTGACAGGCACCTAGGTTGTTTCCAACTCTTGGATATTGTTAATTGTGCTGCTATGAACATTGAGGTGCATATATTCTTTGGGATTGGTGTTTTAGGGTTCTTAGGATACAATCCTAGCAGGGGAAACACTGGGTCAGAAGGCAAGCCCAATTTTAGTTTTCTGAGAAAATTCCATACTGTTTTGTAAACTCAAGTGTTTTAATGATGTCACTCTATTCTTTCCTAGTTTACATCTCTTCTAGTGAGAATACTGCTGTAATTTTTATGTTTATTTCTCTGTACACAGTGCCTATTCTTTTTAGCTCCTTTTAAAAATTTGCTGCTGCTTTTGATCAATTTATTATAAGTTACCTTTAATTGTAATTTCCTCCATGAATTTTATGCTTGGGATTGGTGAGATTCTTGGTCTTATGCATTTCCAACCTTTATTACACTAGGAGAAACTTTCCCTGGCTGGTGAAGGTAAGTGGATTGAGTGTGAGCTGCAAACCAAAGAGTCACTTCTTCAATTCCTAGTCAGGCACATGCCTGGGTTGCAGTCTGGGTTCCCAGTGGAGACCATGGAGAGGCAACCACACATTGATGTTTCTCCCACTCTCTTTCTCGCTTCCCGTCTAAAAATAAATCAATAGAATTTGCAGTTAATTAATTAATTAATTAATTAATTGGGGGGGGGGGATTGGCCAATATTTCTTTTAGTATTTTTTCCTCTCCTTCCTCCCATTCATTCTATTCTTTGATGCTTTTCAGCTCGAGGAGAGGAACAATCACAAAATCTCATCCTTGCCCAGGTTGGGGTGTCCTGGTTCACAGTCATTTCTGTAGCTCTCCAACCCTTTTATTACTTTGGGACTTTATGCAGTCTTTCTGCAACGTGTTACTTGAGTCAAATATCAAACTACACACAGCTCCAAGTTTCACCTCATCGTAGCGGATTTAGTAAATTTTCTTATCTTCAGGAAACATTAATGTGTTGTATATGACTTTATCCAAGCTGTGCTTCATCCTGTGATTCCAATCTATTTATTCCACTATGTTTCTCTCACATTTTCTAATCAAGACCTTATCTCAAGTATACAAAGACCTGGGCTCTCTATTATTTAATAATGAGAAGTAAATTACTGAGGCTTTCTGAGTTTTCATATATTCACAAATAAACTTTTTTCTCACTACAGTAAATTTGAAACAGTACCAAGAGATGAGAATTGATGTTTAATTTTGAGTGTCTTGGTTACTTGAGAATCAATTACACTTAAGTATAACATTCACAACTCCAGATTCAAGTGCTCTCAAAATGGAAGTGTAAGAAATTAGAAAAAATGTTCATTTGAAAGAAGTATGAAACCAAATAGCTGCTTGCTTATATGATATTGAGAGCTCTGACAAATGTCCCATTTGGGACTAAAATATGTATTCTGCCACCACTTTCCTGAACCAAACTATAGGGAATCTTTGGTTCAACATAAAATTTTGCCTTCACTTGAGAGAAATGCTTCACATACTAATGAGTTTATGGTGTCCTTTTCTCATTAGTCCAGATGATTAGGAGTAATACTTTCTGGTGCCAATTTGATGATAATTAAAAACCCAGGTACTGAAATGGCATGACAGTACTTGATTATGAGATTATGAAGTTGAAGTGGAGTTCGTGGGGGCTGTGAATTATACACATGGATTAGGTTGTCTTCCATATGAAAACACACATTTTAAAATATTCTCCTGTGAAAGTAAAAGACCAAATTTGAGAAGTGCTAGGCCTCACTTTTGATACCAGATTCTTCTCCAAGAATCAGAATTTTGACTTTTGAGATACTATAGAACCAAACAACAAAAATAAAACTTTTTTCCTCTTTCCAAAATAAACATAAAAGTCAAGGACAATTATTTGCCTGGAAACGTTCAGACTCCCAAAAGTAATGCTCAAGAAATAAGAAAGATAAAGCTCCTCCTCTTCCAATTGGACAACATTTCCACTTTACTTTCTCCCTTTCTCTCTCTTCATCATGCGTTGTTCTCTGGGCTCCCTTCTTTCCTGACCTTCTTTTATTTCTGCTGCCAAACTCTCTACTGCCTCTTCCTCTCCTTAGTGAGGAGCAGTGAGAAGACCCCAAAGAGTCATTGACTCACTGACACTTCCGTCTTGTCCAAATATCACAATCCTTTCTCTCTCACCACACACAGAATTAATTTTGAGAGATTTTCCAGAGACAGTGTAGGTCTTCACTGTTGTTTCTAGCTTTGATCGCAGTGAAGGCTTCATCACTGTAGACACCCCCATTGAAGGAGGCTCAGGCACAGATTTCCAGAGGAGTAATTTCTCAGAATATCTTCTCTAATCATCAGCTTGTCAAGATGGCAACCTTGACTCTGTAAGTGTCCAGGCCCTAGGGTTTAGCCCTGATGACTGTACTCACAGGGACAGAAATGAAATGTAGGGGAAAAATTGGTGCATATACACACATGCATGCACATACACTTGTTCTGTCATTTGTCAGTACTTTTCTTTCTTAAGAAAAATGTGTATAGGAAATTAAATTACCTAATGAGTATGACCAAATGTTGAAGGAATTCAAGCGAGGGTCGTCCTAGGTTATTCAACGTGATAATGGACTTTAAGTAATAATCATATTCTAATGCAATCCTCTCAGTTTTCTTGTTTATTTCCCCAAAAGTATATTTTACATTTTCTACCCATGAAACAAAACTAACATATTAAGGAGGTACATTGGAGTCCACATATAGTATTTATTAACTGAAATCATACTTTGTTACATCATGAAAGTTTCATGGCATTTTTAACCTCTGAATTCCTCAGGGTATAGATCACAGGTTTGAGCAAGGATGTTCCAATTGTGTTAAATACAGCTATCATCTTGTCTACTGGAAACGTGGTTGGTGGATGTGCATATATGAATACATACGAACCAGAGAATATGACAACCACGAAAATGTTGCATGTGCATGTGGAAAGGGCTTTTCCTTTTCCTTCTATGCTGAGGTTTCTCAGAGAGTACATGATGACAACATAGGAGATTAGCAGGTTAATAAAACTCATCATGCAAATGGCCCCACTATTAGAGACAACTAGCAAATTTATCACAGATGTGTCCATGCAGGCAAGTTTCAACAAGGGTTGCAAGTCACAAGAATAGTGATCAATCACATTGAGGCCACAAAAGGGCAATTGCAAAGCTAGGAAAATCTGTGCTGAAGAGTGGATACAAGATCCCATCAGGCCAGAATCACCAACACACCACACACTCTCTGGCTCATGATGATTGGGCATTGCAAGGGCTTGCAAATGGTGATGTAGCAATGAAAGGCCATGAGGATGAGCATAAAGATCTCAATGCATCCAAAGAAATGGACTGCGAAGCCAATGTAGTCATTGTAGGAAGTTTTCTTCTTCTCAGAAAGGGCATTCACAATCACTCTTGGGGCTGTGGTTCTACAGAGGCAGACATCAGCAAAGGACAGACAGAAGAAATAGATGGGAATCCCAAGGGACTTGTTGTTTTCATAGTCACTACAATGAGAAAGTTCCCTGAAAGTACTGTAAGATAAAGAAATGGGAAGACCACAAATATTGCTTTGATCATCAACAGAGATCAAACATAGAGATGATCTGCCTAAACACTGCTGCCATTGATCAAAAAGTTGTAAGAGATAAAATTATGGACACATGAAGGACAGCCATGAAAGCCAGGTCATATAATTCTACATTATTTTCTTTTCAACAGGTAAAGAGAAGTCTTGGGGACATAAGACATGAACTTAGCTCCTGACAAGATGTACACATTAAACCAGACCTACACTTTCATAGCTTTTGTTACTGAATTCATTCATGTTTCCAAACACTCCTGCACTTTCCTAACTCCTTGATTTGAGGGTACATCGCAGTAGTGAATAATCTAATTTTCCCTTCTTTAATTCTTACTTTTACCTTTTGAAATTTTAAACCAGTTCAAATATATTTGATAATACAGGTCTCCCCTTTTCTCCCAGATAGACTAATGCCTCTATCACCAGTTTCTTATATTATTGTGTGTCATTTTAACTGAATAACACAATCATAGATTATATATTATTCTTGTTGTATAAACTTATTTTTCAAATAATTTTCACTATTGTTATTTCATTTGACCTGCACATTCCTTTACAAGGTAATGTGCCTATGTGCCTGGTCCTTTCAATGTGGGAATTTTGATCTGAGATACAGAAACGTTTTCCACTTAGAGGCAAATTCATGTGGTGTTTCTCTTTCACTGTCTGGCTTATGTCACTTAGCATAATACTCTCCAGTTCCACCCATGATTTAGCAAAGAGTAGGACTCTTTCTTTCTTTCTGCAGCATAGTATTTCATCATGTAAATGTATCATAGTTTCTGACCCACTCATTTACTGTGAAAAAAAAAAAACAAACAAGCAACCAGAATATAGCTAGAGTCATTGAAATTAAGAATGAACTGACAGTCAACGCAGGAGAAGTGGGAGGAGGTAATGGGGGGAAGGGAAAGGGGTTGTCAGGAACATGTACAAAGTACTCCTGGACAAAACCAAAGAGAAGTAGAATCAAAGGTGGGTGGTGAGTGGGGACATCTGGGGTGAGGAGGAGTGAAGGTGAAATATAGACAACTGTACTTGGACAACAATAAAAATAAACGAATAGTGAAGCTCGAAAAGAAGGTAGGAGGGAAGGAAGGAAGGAAGGAAGGAAGGAAGGAAGGAAGGAAGGAAGGAAGGAAGGAAGGGAGGAAGGAAGGGAGGGAAAGAAGAAGAAAGGAAGGAAGTATTTCCAGGAACAGTTAGGTTAAAATTAGAGTGGGGTACTATTAGATAGCCTCTCCCTTTACCATTCACCATCCATGTCACATACAACTCAAACCCATTTCATGTAGATTTTATGAAGACTTTCTAGGATCATGTCGATTCTAGGAAACAGAAATCCTGAGCCCTCCAAGAAAGACACAAATTGTAACCTTAATTTTTTAGTCTAATTTCAGAACCAAGTTTTGAATAGTACATGGTGAAGCAAACATCAAAGCAGAAAATAGATACCTAAAGGAATAAGAGCATAGAAGAGGCAAGAGTAGAGAATGAGTGAAGTGAGAACAGGAGAGAGGACAATGAGAGTGAGCAGAACCAAAAAAAGAAGAATCAGAGGGTAGCATAAAGAGAGATAGAGAGGGGGAGGAGCAAAAGAAAACACTACAGAGGATAGTTTCATGCAAGATTTCATCACAGAACTCAACTTCTGTCTTTATGACCTACTGCAATATCACTGGCCCAAAACAAGATAGAAGGTGCAGTTATGAATCATGGACAAGGGTCATTGAAAACCCAGGTGTAAATCCCACCAACTATGGAGAAGAACCAAATTTCTGGGAGTTTCTACTATGACATAAACAGTGCGGTGACTCAGATGCTGACTCGGATGGCACGCTTTGTCTTCAGCTGTTTGGAACACAGAGGCAGAAATCACTACCCCTGGCTGGGACCTCAGGCTCTGGACACCTATCATGGCCTGATGGATAGACACTTCCCTCCCCTGCCTCCAACCAAAAGTTAGCGAGTGGACAGAACCCAAAGAACTATCAATATCCCTTTTACAGCCGGAAGCATCCAGACAAGTCCTCACCCACAGATCCCCAAAGATTGCCGTTCCTAATGCTTGAGAGGGGAATAATAGGTAAAATAGACAGCCAAAAAAGCTTGCAAGGAGGAGGAGGGATGGAGGGGTACATGTCCCACACACTGACTCAGCAGTCCTTGGAATTCTATGCTTTTTTCCTTGGATCTAGGAAAGAAAGCATTGGAAATGTGCTTTCATCCCAGGATCAGAAAGGCTGGAATACCTTTGGGTAAACACACCCCCATTCTGGAAAGCTAGCACTACCCTTACCAGTCCATCAATATGTAACTTCTTGACCCTCCCCCATCGCACCAACTATGTAAACCCTCAGAACAAAGGCTCTTGCTCTTGCCACTCCTGCCCTTGCCTTTCTCCCCTACCTCACCAAGGCCCTTGCCTGTTCTCTCCCATAAGAGCATATCACCAATAAATCTCATTTGCATGAAAAAAACAGGTGTAAAAAAAGACCTGCCCTATCGTATTCTCCACCTAAATCTCCTGCAGTGGGGGGCCTGCAAAAAAGAAATTTCTGACAACCTGCCCTCAATGCAATCAATGGTGTGTTGGCCCCTCAGGCAGTAGAGATGCTTTGAGAGTGCTGAAGCCAAGGAAGACTTACAGAACCTGGACCACTCTAACTCTTCATTTCAAGAACTATGTTCCGCAGTTGCATTGTGTCTTAGAACACACACTGAGTATAGACTCAATCAAATCAGTCTCATCTTGCATTACAAACTACCATTATTCTGCTCCACACATTCCTCATGGCATTTTTCACTTCCTTATTTCTGAAGGTGTAAATCAAAGGATTGAGCAAGGGTGCTAGGATGGTGAAAAGTATTGTCACCATTTTGTCAAAGGAGAAAGTGGATGGAGGTCGGACATACGTGACTATGCAGGGAACAAAGAACAAAACCACAACAGCAATATGAGATCCACAAGTGGAGAGAGCCTTAAACTGCCCTTCAGTACTGTGAACTCTCAGGGAGAACAAGATGGTACCATAGGAGGCAAGCAAAAAAGAGAAGATTATGATGCATATAAGCCCACTGTTGGCCAGCACAAAGAAGCCAAAGACATGAGTGTCAGTGCAGGCCAGCTCTAGTAATGGGTACAAGTCACATATGAAATGATCAATGACATTAGGGCCACAGAAGGACAGCTGTAAAACAAACATAATTTGTATTGTGGAATGCAGGAAGCCCCCTGTCCAGGCCACTCCCATCAGAATGCCACAGAGCCTCCAGTTCATGATAGAAGAGTAATGCAAGGGCTTGCAGATGGCCACATAGCGGTCATAGGCCATGACTGTGAGGACAATCATCTCTGCTCCAGCAAAGAAGTGTTCAGCAAAGATCTGGGTCATGCAGCCCTTAAAGGAGATGGTCTTCCTCTGAGACAGAGAGTCCACAATCATCTTTGGGGTAATGACACTGGTGAAGCAGGCATCCAGGAGGGACAAGAAAGCCAAGAAGAAGTACATGGGACAGCCCAGGAGTGCTGAGCTGCTGCTGATGGTCACCACAATTAGCAAGTTGCCCCCCAGAGTTGCCATGTAGCTCAACAAAAGTATAACAAATAATATTTTCTGAACTTTGTGATTCTGTGAAAGCCCCAAGAGGATGAACTCTGTTACAAAGCTGTGGTTTTGCATGATTTCCAAGGAAAAGATAATTGCCACCATAGTAAGAATATAAAATCTACAATTTTGAGAAAAAATCAACTGAGTCCAGTTTATGATACCATTTTATCAGAGTCATTGACCAGTCTGTGCATCCATGTGAAAGGCTGATTACATGCTTCTATTGTAAAGGAGAATAGAATATTGGAAATTTGTTGAAGGCTGTAGTGGAAAGTCAGGCAGAAGTGAGGAGGAAATAAATTATTCAATACTTTAAAGTGACCAGAGCTTATATGTAGGAAAAGTATTCATATACAGTAGGGAAGACACATAGTTTTCATCTCCACTGCAAAAGCAGATTACTTTTCCAGTAATGGATTATTGGGGAGGATTCTGAAGTAACATCCACATTGAGGACAGAGAACTTATATTTCATTGGTCACTGCTGCCATCAGTATGGAATGAGAATGTAGTGACTCACTTGCCATCACTGATCATGAGATAACCTCATCTACAAAGAGAAGAAGAAATAACCCCTAGTTTAGAGTCCTTTAAAATTCATCGCTATTCATCCAAANACGTGAAAAGATGGTTACAGGCTTCTGTTGTATAGGAGAATAGAAAATTAGAAATTTGTTGAAGGCTGTAGTGGAAAGTCAGGCAGAAGTTAGGAGGAAATAAATTATTCAATACTTTAAAGTGACCAGAGCTTATATGTAGGAAAAGTATTCATATACAGTAGGAAAGAGACATAGTTTTCATCTCCACTGCAAAAGCAGATCACTTTTCCAGGAATGGATTATTGGGGAGGATTCTGAAGTAAAATCCACATTGAGGACAGAGAACTTATATTTCATTGGTCACTGCTGCCATCAGTATGGAATGAGAATGTAGTGACTCACTTGCCATCACTGATCATGAGATAACCTCATCTACAAAGAGAAGAAGAAATAACCCCTAGTTTAGAGTCCTTTAAAATTCATCGCTATTCATCCAAATTTGTTACCTCTGAACTCAATTGAGACTTCAAGATGAATACAGAAAGCACACTGACAGCTATCAGAGGGAAGGTGGTTAGGGGATGGGTGAAAAGGAGAAAAAATTAAGAGAAACCACTCATGGACACAGACAATAGTGTGGTGATTACCAGAGGGAAGGAAAGGTGGGCACAGGGGTATGTACAAGAGGTTAAAGGGAGAAGAAATGGTGATAGGAGGAGGCTTGACTTTGGATGGTGAACACAATACAATATACAGGTGATGTACTATAGAATTATACACTTGATGTCTATATTATTGTATTAATCATTGTCACCCCAATAATTTCATTATAAGAAACAAAACAGAAAACATGAATTAATTCATTCCCTATAAAAGAAGAAAGCTCTATGAAAAAGTGCCTAGCTCTACACTAACATGTAACAAGTATGAACATGCTGAGTTGGGTTCTTTCTTAATTCATTACTTAATATAAGAATGGGTGTGCATGAAAAATTATAATACCTACCTACTTAAGGGTATTGTCAGCATGACCAAGTGAACTAATGTAAAGAAAGTAGCTGTTCAAGAAATAGTCCTAGGAAACAGTCCACGTTAGATCTTATTATCCCTGTTTTCCTGGAAGACAATCCATGCTGAAAGAGAAAATGTCAAGTCACATGTTGGGTATGGAATTTAAACACAGACTCCCAGCAACAACACTTAAGTATTCCTAATGCATCAAGAGACAAAGGAGCAGAGCTGGCCCTTCTGCTGTCTTCATGCACCTGTGGAAATCAAAGTCTTCTCAGCCCTTTGCTCATGCTTGAAGGAAGCCCCCTGATGACACAGAGCAAGTGATATAGATCTAGAAAGTAATATTCCAATTACTACACATACAAGTTTGCAACAACCACACAGGTAAAGGAATAGAAATAATACATTGAGTTTGGCTAGACTCTTGAGACTTATTTACATACTTAGTAATTATTTATGCTATGCAGCCCAATCTGATATTGTACAACTTGTCATTTATGTGACTTTATTGTAAACTAAGTATGTTCATGTATAACTTACCAGCTCATCCCACAGGATTAAGGTGAGTGTCCAATTGGCAAAATGCAAAATGTGGGTAAGGTAAGCACCATGGCCAATTGTAGTAACTATTCCCTCACTTAGCAGGACAGCCACATTACCCATGAGTTATCCAGATAAGTACTCCAACTATTGACTATTTTCCCTAGCTACACATCAGTTTTCAAGAATGATTGTGTCCTCACCAACACATACAACAGAAATTTATGTCCAAAATGTGTGTGTACATATACATATAATCTGTTTGTTAAATTGGTATATAAGTTAATAATGAGGCTTACTGTGAGAATTAAAAATAACATAATCTTTGTGAAAACTATTCAGAGCTAATTAGAAAAATTTGCAATACATGTATGATTGTTTATGGTAATATTCGTTTTAATGCTTACTTTAAAATAACCTTTTAAATTACATTCCCACTGTACTAGACATTCTTAAACAAAGCTGCACTGTGAACACCTTATTCAGCTACAAATTTCCATCCAGAAAACAAGAGTATAAAGCAAACACTATAAGGCCACTGGATCAGTCAACGAACATTTGTTAAAAAGTAAATTATGCCAATGTATGGGCCAGCAGGTATCAGCTTCTCAGCAATGAACGGAGTGGGTATATGTTCTTTGAAATTAGTATTTTGGGTAAATTCAGATAAATTCCCAGAGATGGAATCACTGAGTCATAAGGCAATTGCCATTACTAATTTTTTAAAGGACATCCATCCTGTTTCCAAAGTGGTTGCACCAATCTACATTCCCACCAACCGTGCACCAGGGTTCCTTTTTCTCCATGTCCTCAACCTCACTAAAGGTACATGTACACAATGGAATAACACTGGGCTTCTAAACACAAGAAAAGCTTAATCTGCAACAGTATGGATGGACCTGAAGAGCATTATTCTGAGTGAAGTAAGCCACTCAGAGAAAGACATACAATATGATTTCACTCATACGTGGTATCTAATAAAAAATGAATGAACAAACAAAATAGAGACAGACTCATAGATAGAACAGGCTGACAGCTATTGGAGGTGAAGGCTGCTGAAGCAGAGAAGTGAGGAGACTGAGAAAAACAGAAAAAGAAAAGACAGAACACACATGGCCACTAAAAACAATGTGGTGATTGCAAGGGAGAAGAAAGGTTTGGGGGGGGGGCGGGTTTGATGAAGGAAGGTATGGGGGAATAAATGGTGAAAGACACAAACTAGACTTGGGTGCTGAACACACAATACAATGTACACAGGACGTGTTGTCGAATTTTACACCTGAAATGTGTATCATTTTGTTAGCCAGTGTCACCCCAATCAATTCAATAAAAGGGGGAAATTTATATTAATTCCTAAAGTGCAATCAAACCCCTTCATTTCATGTAATCCTTTCAGAAATGTTTTAAAAAATAATTTCAGAATTGCAAACATGTTTCTTTACCTTTTTTTGGAATCCAATCCTAAAAATTTTCAAAAGGCGAAATGAGGTTATGGAAGTCCTGTAACTGAAGATGATGCATGTCTTTTAGAACAATAAAAATTTGGAAGTATACAAAATGTTTAATAATAGGCACATGATTTTGCAAATCAGATTACTACAAGTTAAGATGCTGTGAATGATAAATAATAGGAGGACATATGGTGAGGCATGTGTACAATATGTTAAATGAGAAAATAAAAACTTTTAATAATTCTGCTTCTTTGCACATTCTAATATGATTTTAAGATCTAGAAGAGAACATATCATAGACTTACGTTCAGTATGTAGAGTTAACATTAAGGATCAAGCCTAAGCCCTCACTGGTCAGCTCTGCAGGATGAGCATCATTCCGCAAACTGAAAAGAATCAAACTTTAAAACCCGGTACGCCATATTATCCTCTATCTGAACAGTTAAAAACAAAGCAGATCGGTTTTGACTATAATTTTATTGTCTCCAGTAGGATTAATTTATATTAGTGGAACTAACATGCTAACATACATACAATCATACAGGAAAAATCATAAACAAATGTAAAGCCTCCATGAATAGCCATATCATTGGCCCAGCCCTTCCCAATCTCCATACTCACTTTGAAATCAGTTTGAAGTTCATGCAGTTCTATGGGAAGCAGCTGATTCTGTTTGCATTTTTCCTAGAAGATTTCAAGGTCTTTCCTTTCTTCACAGCCATGTGTTTTGATATACTGGAGCTGCACCAGATTGTGCAGACCCCTCCCAGCCATGGATTCTGGTCTTTAGGCCACCTCATGGGGCTGTAGCCTTGGGAATTTGGCCTCCCCACTCTCCCCAGTGCCCACTATTTCTTTCTCATTCATTTTATCACCAACCTAATGCTTGCATCATTTGTTCCAAAAACAATAGAAATTCCTCCTTCAACTTTGAAATTCCTATAATAATCAAAACTATATGAAATATCAGTAATAAGGTTGTCATAAGTACTACCTTATAATCATATTTCAAGCAGCGAATTTTACATGCATTTATGTGTACCTAGTTGTGTATATCAGTCACATTTGCATGTATTCTTCTAGGAAATGTAATCATTAAAATTAAAAGAATAAATTAAAATTCCATTCAAATTACTCTTCTACTTAAATTTTGTAAACCCGGTGTATTCTTTTCTTTAGCAATAAAGGATTTATTCTCTATCTAGCTAATTATTTTTCTTTTTGAGTATCTGGAAAATGACCCTTCAGATTCCAGAGTCCTTTCTTTCCTCTCTATAATCCTCTGATGATGTCCCTAAATGTCTCATTTGTACACCCTTACTGTTTCTGGAATTTGAAAAAAAAATAACCTTACACTATGTCCACCTATGTCCTACCTGATGGAATCCTGAACATTCTTTTTTTTCTATTGCCCTAGCAAGTTAGTTCATTTTAAGAAAGAGGCAAAGGGATTACCACTAGTACTAAAGCATTTTCAGTTCAGCCACGTAACTATTCCTGATCACTTCTGAAGCAGAAATCTGAGGCTACTTATGACATCAAATGCACTTGGGGAAAATTAAGTGAACCTACTTAAAATACGTGCACTTCTGAGTTCAAATGTAGAAATCTGTCACTTACCTGTGAGAACACTCTAACTTGGTGTCAAGTATTTGTATCCCTTTTTAAAAGCAGCCCTCCATGACATGCAAGGGGTAAAATCTCTTTCAGAAATCATAAGGGAATATTTTAAGACATAATGACATACAATATTAGCACCCTGGAGAGTGACATTCCCTAAAAATTTATTTCCTTCTCTGATCAGAAGCATCCCATGTGTTGTAGGAATCTTAACTTGGGTTTATCTGTTTATCCTACAGAAGAGTAAGTTAACCCACCTCTTTCTCAGTAACCAAATGCAAACAGGTTTTGGAGGTTTGGGGTGCCTTGGGATGAACAAACATATCAGGTGATAGTATCCCAATGCAAAGGATGATTGAAGGTGTTAAAGAAAACATAGGGAGAAGAAATAGAAGTGTCTTTGGTATAAGAAGAACTGGATCCTCAAGAATCTACTTTGCCCCCATGCAGGGCCCTAAAACAACTCTCCAGCATTAGAAGACAAAAACTTTTCTAGTTCTTCTTATTTACTATCAAGTATAACCCAGGGAAGGTAGTGTGGTGGCTGCAACCTGAGGTTCAATTATTACCCAACTTTTCTGTATTGTATTTGGAGAAAAAAATGAACACTAAAATAGGCTGGTGTCCTATGAAGGGAAGAGAGTCTTTGAAGCAGACATTCACTTTTGTGTTAAATATTATAAAAATATGTGATCTAGAAATTTAAATCTGAGTTATATGATTAGGCTTCTATTAATAAGAAACATATTCAGCCCTGGCTGGTGTAGCTCAGTGAATTGAGCGCTGGCCTGCGAACCACAAGATCGTGGTTCAATTCCCATTCAGGGCACATGCCTGGGTTGCAGGCCAGTTCCCAGCAGGGGACTCAGGAGGGGCAACCATACATTGATATTTCTCTCCTTTTCTCGTTTCCTTCCTATCTAAAGATAAATAAATAAAATATTAAAAAATAAAACATATTCATAGAAATGTTTCCATCTAAGTCTATATACCTATATTAATGAAAGGTGACTTGTGGATGTTCAGAGAGGAATGACAATAAAGGCCCTCAGAGTATTGCATGATATCATAAAGTTCTATGCTCCCCAGAATTTAGCCTGTGCTCAAAAGCCTACCCAAGTAAAACAGGATGTTCTGTTTGGAAAGTCATCATGAGATGCATCATATCTACTCTCTTACTCATTTGTTGCCAATCTCCAAAATTATATCAACGTCCAGAATCTTGAGTCTGCATGTCATTTAGCCTACAAGAAACTCCTTAAAAGTGAAGGCCTCAAAAAGGTGGCCTAATAAAAGATCCATTTACCTTAATCTTGTATTGCAATTTAATAATTCAACATGAAGACTGGCAGGATAGGATGAGAAGAGGAATAAGTGAGCAGAGAAGATTATTAGGACAGTGAAACTACTGTAGTGATGGATTCATGTCATTACACATTTGTTCAAACTCACAGAATGCACAACACCAAGAGAGAACCCTAAGATAAATTATGGACTTGGGTGATTATGATGTGCCAATGTAGGTTCACCAAGGGTAACAAATGTACTGCTTTGGTAAGGGACATTGATAATGGGAGGAGGCTGTGCAAGTGTATATTAAGCTATGTATGTATACACAAGGTATATAGGAATTCTCTGTACCTTCCATTCAACATTGCTCCTAAACATAACAATGGTCTAAAATTAAGCCTTCAATTTTTTAAAAATCCAATGTGAGTTGTTTGCTGATGTATAGACTTTTACACACATATGCCAAGTGTCTCTCTGAGATGTTACTCCTTGGGATCATGAGCTACACTGAGGCAATGATGGTGAGGTATTGTCTAGACCAGCCTTAGTTACAGCCGAGACTTTGGCTCACAAACCAGGGAAAGAAAAGTACCTTCCCTGTTGTACATGGCCAACTGTGGTCACTCTCTCCTCCCAAGATGGACTCATGGTCTCCAAGATTGATGCAATGCTTTAATTATTTAGAATGCTTGATGCCAAAACTACTTCAACACTAACCGGCACGTTTATTTTTTTTTTATCAACTCTCCAGTGATATCTTTTTGAAGCAACCCAAGATTTTTTGGCAAGGGGCTTTGGTGATGAATCTTACTATTGAGCTACTGAAAATGGCTCCTACTTGCAGACACAATTTCCCCAACATAGTGAATTGTCTGAAGATACTACATTAGCCACCTTGAATGGCATCTCTGGGTCCAATGCTTTGCCCTGGCATGAACAGTGTCTGAGCCCTCTTTTCTTTCTCCCCATCTTTGATTTCATGCCAACTCTCTGCCTTTACACAAAATACCTTCCTGACATCCCTCTACTCACCTTCCTGTAATTTAGAGCACCAGCACTGCACCATTGTTTATATACAAGGCATTTAAGGTCACCGTTTTACTGAGAGAAAAACTGTTTCTCAAATATAAATACCTTGTAGATTTTTAAATAACCTTCTGTGAAGTTCAGCTTCAGCCTTAATATTCAGTCCAGATGATTTATCAGCCTAAACCTCAGCATTTGAGAAGCTGAAGAGCTCAATGCCATTTCAGGGTCATTTCTGACATTTCTTCCCATCAGAAATATGATGGCATAGCATGTGACATTACTGTCACATCTAATCAGCATAATGTTCCTGTTTACAAATCAGTCATGTATTCAGATTCATTGCTAATATATGAACATTTACTTTCAAATATTAGTAAACAATTTAGTCATGATTTACAGAGAATGTCTCCTTGTTTCTTTTATTATTTTCACTTTGGTTTCCCTCTGCATATGAAACATAAAGATAATAAACATTATTATGTCTATAATGGAAAAACTAATGTCTTTTCCAAAATGTGAACTCAGAAACAACAACCACAGCTCAGCTGCAAATAACAGTAAATCACATCGGGAACAAGCACAAATAAAGTTACAAAAAAATTAAATTGCGTCACTTTTGCTTCATTTATTTTTTTAACCTAACACATATTATTGATAAAAGATGGAATCCTATCTCTTTTGCTTGCTTCAAACTAATTAATTCTATGAATAAAGCTTCCACAGTTCTGTAAGAGTAGTCACAGGTATGCATGGAAGTACACATGTAATCCTTTTTAATATTTGTTTTCATTTTTTATTCTATTTTTTATTTCATTTTTGTTCAAGCACAGCAGTCTGCATTTTCCCACAACATCTCTCTCTCCTCACCCCAACCATCTTCAACTCCCTTCCCTAATTTGCCCCCACCATGGATTTGTAATGTGTCCTTTATACTTGTTCCTGAAAACCCTTCACTCATTTTACCCCATCACTCCCTCCCATCTCTCCTCTGTTTACTGTCTACTTGTTCTTAATTACAATGTCTCTGGTTATATTTTGCTTGCTTATTTCTTTTCTTGAATAAGTACCATTTCAACATGAGAGCATATGGTATTTGCCTTAAAGTATGTTTTAAAATTTTAATATTGTCACTTTATTCTTTGGTTGGACAGTTGTAGAAAATAATGGCCGTCAAAGGGGTTTTGTTGAATTCTTCCAGTAAGATGGTGAAGAAAGTGTCCTGGATAGGACAGGAAGTTTGATAAGAGAAAACAAAGGAAATTGAAGGATACTAGACAGTGTTAAAAAATACACAGTCTTTGGAGAGAAGGAAAATAAGCTCTTTCTGAAACTACCTGAGGATGGTGGATGCTCTAGTTACCACTTCTGTTATCCACAAAGATTTTCAAAATTCGCTTTTTGATTATTTCCCAGCAGACCATGCTAAAGCAGAAATAACCTACAGTTCCCAGTGACTGGAGTAAGACTAAAGAACTAACAACTGCCAAGATTTCTGTTCTTGCTGAGTGACATCAGAGAAATGTGCTAGCACACTGAGTATGCAGGCAGGTCACTATCATATCAGTATGAAAAGTTAATTCATCCTGGGTGAAACTGGGAATCAGGTTGTAGAAAACATCTGGAAACACGGCATTAACGCTCAACCTGATGACATCCAGGAATCCACAATGAAATGTGCTCTCAGATTGGAATGGACTTTGGCTGGATTTCAACTCATCATGAGTTTGCTCTTTGTCATTTTGGAAATGGATTTCGAAGACTCTAACCTCGGGGTCTTTGGGTTCTTGGAAGAGAAGCAAATGCTGTTTATCAGTTATTTTCACACTTCTGATTCCATCCCAGTTGTAAAAGGTGACAAAACCAACCAGCTGTATGGATGTAAGCTCAAGTGTTTTAAAGACCTCATTCTACTTTCACATAGTTTACATTGTTTATAGTGAGAATTCTGCTGTAATTTTTATCCTTATTTCTTTGTGCACAGTGCCTTTTTTCTTTAGCTCCTTTTAACAATTTGCTGCAGCTTTTGACCAATTTATTATAAGTTATGTTTAATTGTAATGTCCTCCATGAATTTTATGCTTGGGATTTGTTAGATTCTGGTTTTATATATCTCCAGCTTTTATTAAACTTGGGGAAAACTTGCCTTGGCTTGTGAAGGTCAGTGGATTGAGTGTAGTCTGCAAACCAAAGAGGAACTCTTTCAATTTCCAGTCGGGGCACGTGCCTGTATAAAAGGCTGGGTCCCCACTGGGTACCATGTGAGTGGCAACCACACACTGATGTATCTCTTCCTGTCTTTCTCCCTTTCTTACCCTCTAAAAATAAATAATATAATTTGTAATCAATTAGTTTGGTAGGAAAGGGGCGAATAGTTCTTTAGTAATTTTTCCTGTCCTTCCTCCTATTCATTCTATTCTTTGACAATTTCCAAATCAAGTAGAGGAAGAGCCAGCCACACAATCTCATCCTTGATCAGGTTGCGGCATCCTGGTTCACAGTCATTTCTGTAGCTCTCCAACCCTTTTATTATTTTGGCCTTTATGTGATCTTTCTGCAACGTGTTGCTTGAGTCAAATATCAAACTAGTCACAGCTCTAAGTCTCACCTCATCCTAGAGGACTTTGGAAATTTGCTCGTCTTCAGGAAACATTGGTGTGTTGTATACGTCTTTATCCAAGCTGTGCTTCATCATGTGATTCCAGCCTATTTATTCCATTATGTTTCTCTCACCATTTCTAATTAAGCCCTTACCTCAAATATACAAAGATCTGGACTGTCTATTATTTAACTATAAGAAGGAAATTCCTGAAGCTTCCTCAGTTCTCATTTAGTAACAAATAAATTTTTTTCACACTATAATATATTTGAAGGAATACAGAAAGATAAGAATTGATGTTTTATTCTGAGGGTCTTGGTTACTTGAGAATCAATTATACTTAAGTATAATCTTAGTAAGGCCAGATTCATGTGCTCTCAAAAAAGAACTGTAAGAAATTGGAGAAATTCTTTATTTGAAAGAAGTATCTAACTAAGTAGCTGCTTGTGTATATGGTGTTGAGAGCTCTGACAAATAAAATATTTGGAACTAAAATATTTATTCTGCCACCACTTTCCTGAACCAAACTATAGGGAATCTTTGGTGCAATAGAATATTTTGTCTTCAGTTAATGGAAATGCTTCACATACTTATGAGTTTATTGTGTTCTTTCCTCATTAGTCCAGATGAATAGGAGTAACAGTTTCTAGTACAAATCTGATGATAAGTATAAATCCGGATGCTGAACTGTCATGACAGTACTCGATATGAGATTGTGAAGTTGAAGTGGAGTTGGTGAGGCTTGTGAATTATACACACGGATTAGGTTGTCCTCCATATGAAAACACACATTTTAAAATGTTCCTCTGTGAAACTAAAAGACCAAGTTTAGAAGTGCTAGGCCTCACTTTTCATACCAGATTCTCAACCAAAAATCTGAATTTTGACTTTTGAGATACTATAGAATGAAACAACAGAAGCAAAATTTCTTTTCTGGTACTCAAATATACATAAGAGCCAAGGACAATTAGTTACCTGCAAATGCCCATCCACCAAAAAATAATGCTCAAGAAACAAGAAAGATAAAGCTGCTTCTCTACAAATTGGACAAGATTTTGACTTTCCTTTCTCCCTTTCTCTCTCTTCATCATGCATTGTCCTCTGTCCTCCCCTCTTTCCTGACCTTCACTTATTTCTGCTGCCAAACTCTCTACTGCCTCTTCTTCTCCTTAGTGAGGAGCAGATGGAACACCCCAAAGAGCCACTGACTCAGTGACAGTGTTGTCATGTCCAAATATCACTCTCCTTTCTCCCTCATCACAACAGAATTAGTTTTGAGATGTTTTCCAGAGACAGTGTAGGATTTCACTGATGTTTCTAGCTTTTATCGCAATTGCAGAGTTTATCAGTGAGGACACCCCCACTGAAGGAGGCTCAGGCACAGATTTCCAGAGGAGTAATTTATCAGAACATCTTCCCTAATCATCAGCTTGTCAAGGTGATAACCTTGACTCTGTAAGTGTCCAGGCCAGAGGGATTAGCTCTGATCACTGCACTCATTAGGATGAGAGTAAAATGTAAGGGAAAATAGTTTCCTATACACACATGCATGCACATAAACTTGTTCTGTGATTTGTCAGTACTTTTCTTTCCTAAGAAATATTTGTATAGGAAGCTAAATTACCTAAAGAGTATGACCAACTGTTGGTCGAATTCAAGCAAGGATGATCCCAGGTTGTTCAAAATGATTATGGACTTTAAGTAATAACCATATTCTAATGTAATCCTCTCAAATTTCTTGTTTATTTTCCCAAAAGAATATTTTACCATTCCTGCCTGTGAAACAAAACTAAGATATTAAGGAAATATACATTGGAGTTCTCATGTAGTATTTATTAATTGAAGTCATACCTGGTTACACCATAACATTTCCATGAAATTTTTAACCTCTGCATTCCTCAATGTATAGATCACAGGTTTGAGCAAGGATGTCCCAATTGTATTACATACAGCCACCATCTTCTCCACTGGAAACGTGGTTGGGTGTGTATATATGAATACAGATGCACAAAAAAATATGAGTAACACAATAAAGTGGAAAGTGCATGTGGAAAGGGCTTTTCACCTCCCTTCCATGTTGTGGTTTCTCAGAGAGAAAAAGGTGACAACATAGAAGATAAGCAGGATTATAAAACTCACCATGCAAATGGCCCCACTATTAGAGACAACTACCAACTTTATCACATATGTGTCCATGCAGGCAAGTTTCAACAAGGGCTGCAAGTCACAAGAATAGTGGTCAATCACATTGGGGCCACAAAAGGGCAATTGCAAAGCTAGCAAAATCTGTGCTGAAGAGTGGATACAGGATCTTACCGAGGCCAGAATCACCAACACACCAGACTCTCTGGCTCATGATGACTGGGTATTGCAAGGACTTGCAAATGGCGATATATTAGTGAAAGGCCATGAGGATGAGCACAAAGATCTCGATGCACCGAAAGAAGTGAACTGTGAAGATATGAGTCATGTACTCATTGTCGGAAGTGGTCTTCTTCTGAGAAAGGGCATTCACCATCAATCTTGGGGCTGTGGTTGTACAGAGGCAGATATCAGCCAAAGACAGATAGAACAGGAAGAAGTACATGGGATTCGCAAGGTTCTTGTTGTTTTAATAGTCATTACAATGAGAAAGTTCCCTGACAGTGTTGTAAGGTAAAGAATTGGAAGGACCACAAATATTGGTTTTAACAATAACGGAGATCAAACATAGAGATGATCTTCCTAAACACTGCTGTCATTAATCAAAAAGCCGTAAGAGATAAAACTGTGGACAGATGTAAGACAACCATGAAAACCAGATCATATTATTCTACTTTGTTTCCTTTTCAATAAGGAAAGGGAAGTATTTGGGATAAAAGACACAAACTTAGCTTCTGGCAAGATGTATATTTTGCATCAGACCAATATTTTCAGGGGATTTACCACTGAACTGATTCATGTTTCCTAACACTCTTGCACTTTCCTAACTCCCTTATCTGGGGGTGCATCACAGTAGTGGAGAATGCAATTTTCCTTTCTCTTATTCTCACTTATACCTGTAGAAATTTTGAACCAGTTCTAGTATATTTGATAATACAAATCTCCCCTTTTCTCCCAGACAGACAAACACCTCTATCACCTATTTGCTTATATTACTGTTTGTTATTTTAACTGGATGACACAATCATGGATTATATATTATTCTTGTTGTAAAATCTTATTATTCAAACAATTTTCACTATTGTTATTACATTTGACCTGACATTCTTTTACAGGGTAAGTGTGCCCATTTACCAAGTCCTTTCAATGTGGAAACTTTGACCTGACATACAGAAATGTTTTCCATTTACAGGTAAAATCATGTGGTATTTCTCTTTAACTACCTGGTTTATTTTATCTGCCATAATGCTCTCCATTTCCATTCATTTTGGGGCAAATTGTCGGACTCTTTCTTTCTTTCTGCTGCCTAGAATTTCATCGTGTAAATGTATCATAGTTTTTTCATCCACTCATTTGCAGGGAAACCAAGAAAACAACAAAGGAAGCACACAAAATATCACCAGACACTTATTACTAAGGAACAAACTGACAGTAACCAGTGGAGAGGTGGGAGGAGATAATGGGGGAAGGGAAAGAGGGTTGTCAGGAACATTTACAAAGTATTCATGGACAAAACCAAAGAGGGGTAAAATCAAAACTAGGGAGTGGGGATGGCTGGGGTGAGGGGGAGTGTTGGTGGGGGGAAATAAAGATAACTGTACTGGGACAACAATAAAAATAAATAAATAGTAAAGAAAGGGAGGGAGGGAGGAAGGAAGGAAGGAAGGGAGGGAGGGAGGGAGGGAGGGAGGAAGGAAGGAAGGAAGGAAGGAAGGAAGGAAGGAAGGAAGGAAGGAAGGAAGGAAGTTTTTCCAAGTACACTCAGGTTAAATTTGGAGTGAGGTACTATTAGACAGCCTCTCTGCCTAGCATTCATCATCCATGTCATATAAAACTGCAAACCAATTTCATGTGCATTTTATGAAGACATTCTAGGATCATGTAGATCCTAGAAAACAGACATCCTGAGCCCTCCAAGAAAGACACAAATTGTTACCTTAATTTTCTAGTCTAATTGCAGAATCAGGATCTGTATCCTACAAGGTGAAGCTCATAGCAGAGCAGAAAATCGATACAAAAATGAGTAAGATTGTGGAAGAGGCAAGAGTATAGAGTGAGTGAAGTGAGTACAAGAGAGAAAAGAGAGTGAAAGTGAGAAGAACCAAGAAAAGGAGAATCAGAGTGTAGCATTCAAACAGAGAGAAAAGGGAGCAAAAGAAAATATTAGGGAGGATAGTTTGATCCAAGATTTCATCACACAACACAATTTTGTCTCTATGACTTACTGCAATATCACTGTCTCAAAACCAGAAAGAGGGTGCAGTTATGAATCATGGACAAGGATACTTGAAAACCCAGGTGTGGAGAAAGAACAGCCCTATCGTATCCGCACACTAAATCTCTTCAAGCGACGGGTCCTGCAACAAAGAAAATTCTGACAATCTTACCTCAATGCCATCTATGGTTCATTGGCCCCTTGGGGAGCAGAGATGCTTTGAGAGTGCTGAAGCCAAGGAAGACTAAGGGAACCTGGACGACTCTAATGTTTTTTGGCAGGAACAATGGTCAGCAGCTGTATCCTGTCTTAGAACACACACTGAGTATAGACTCCATCAAATCAATCTCATCTTTCATTACACGTCACCATTATTCTGCTCCACACATTCCTCATGGCATTTTTCACTTCCCTATTCCTAATGGTGTAAATCAAAGGATTGAGCAAGGGCGTTACGATGGAATAAAGCATTGTCATTATTTTGTCAAAGGAGAAAGTGGATGGAGGTCGAGCATACATGAATGTGCAGGGAACAAAGAACAAAATCACAACAGCAATATGAGATCCACAAGTGGACAGAGCCTTCCTCTTCCCCTCAATACTGTGAGTTCTCAGAGACCACAAGATGATGCCATAGGAAACAAGTAAGAAAGAGAAGATCAAGATACACATTACCCCACTGTTGGCCACAACAAAAAAGCCAAATACATGAGTGTCAGTACAAGCTAGGTCTAGTACTTCGTACAACTCACACACAAAATTATCGATGACATTGGGGCCACAGAAGGGCAGCTGTAGAACAAACAGAATTTGTATTGTGGAATGCAGGAAGCCCCCTGTCCAGGCCACCCCCATCAGAATGCCACAGAGCCTCCAGTTCATGATAGAAGAGTAATGCAAGGGCTTGCAGATGGCCACATAGCGGTCATAGGCCATGACTGTGAGGACAATCATTCCCGCTCCAGCAAAGAAGTGTCCACCAAAGAGCTGGATCATGCAGCCCTCAAAGGAGATGGTCTTCCTCTCAGACAGAGAGTCCACAATCATCTTCGGGACGGTGAGGGTACAAAGGCAGGTATCCAGGAGGGACAAGAAAGCCAAGAAGAAGTACATGGGGGAAGCCTGGAGTGCTGAGCTACTGCTAATGGTCACCACAATTAGCAAGTTTCCCCCGAGAGTTGCCATGTAGCTGGACAAAAATATAACAAATAATATTTTCTGAACGGTTGGATTCTGTGAAAGCCCCAAGAAAACAAACTCAGTTACAAAGCTCTGGTTTTGCATGAGTTCCAAGAAAAAGCTAAATTCCACCAGAGGAAGAATATAAAATCTGCAATGATGAGAAAAAGAAAAATTCACCTGGGACCAGTTTGTAATGCCATTGAATCACAGTCATTGACCAGTTGGTGCATCCATGTGAAAAGTTGATTACATGCTTCTATTGTAAAGGAGAACAGATAATTAAAAATTTGTTGAAGACTATAGTGGGAGGCCAGGCACAAGTCAGGAGGAGATAAATTATTCAATACTTTACATTGGTCAGAGCTTATATATTAATTCTAAAATTGCAATCAAACTACTTTATTTCAGGTAATCCTTTCAGAAATGTTTCAACAAATATTTTTAGGATTGTAAACATGTCTCTATTCCTTTTTTAAGAATCCAATCCTGCATAATTTTCTAAAGGGAAAATGAGCTAATGTAAGTTCTGTAACTGAAGATGATGCATATCTTTTATAACAATAAAACTTTAGAAATATATAAAATATTCAATAATAGGATGAAGCCAAGGCAAACTAGATTACTAAAAATTAAGTTGTTGTAAATACTAAATAATAGGAGGATATAGATAGTGAGGCATGTTTACAATATGTTAAGTGAGAAAATAAAAATTTGTAATAATTCTGCTTTTTTGCCCAGACATTCTAATGTAATTTTATGTTCTAGAACAGATTATATGGTAGACTTACTTTCAGTATGTAGAATTAACATTAAGAATCAAGCTTAAGCCCTGACTGGTAGAGCTCTGTGGGTTGAGCATCATTCCCCAAATCAAAAACAATCAAGTTTGAAATCCACAACACCATATTTTCCTGTATCTTAACAGTTAAATGCAAAAGAGATAGGTTATGACTATAATTTTATTATCTCCAGTAGGATTAATTTGCATTAGTGGAACTAACAAGCTAACATACGTAGAATCTTACACTAAAAATTAAAAACTAACAAAAATTTTCCATGAATCGCCATATCACTGTCCCAGCCCTTCCCAACCTTCATACTCACTTTGAAAACAATTTGAAGCTCATGCACTTCTATAGGAAGCAGCTGATTGTGTTCATATTTGTCCTAGAAGATTCCAAGCCCTTTCATTTTTTCATAGCCATGTATTTTAATACACTGCAGCTGCACCAGATTGCCCAGTACTCCTACCTGACATGGACTGTGGATTTTTGGCCACCCTGTAGGGTTCTGCCCTTCAGAATTTGGCCTCCTGGCTACCCAGTGCCCACTATCTTTCTCATTTATTTTCTCAGCCACCTGATGTGAGCATCCGTTGTTCCAAAAACAATAGAAATTCCTGTCTCAACTTTAAAGTACATATAGTATTTGAACCTTAATGAAAAATTAGTAGTAATGTTGTCATAAATATTAATTTTTAATTATATTTCAAGCAGTGATTCTTAGATGCATTTATACGTACCTATATGTCATATCAGTCATTTTTGCACATATTTTTTCTGGTAAATATAATTTTTAAAAATCAAAGAAATAGATTAAAACCACATTCAAACTACTCTCCTAGTTACGTTCCTTAAATCCAGTATATTCTTTTGTTTAGTAATAAAGATTTTTTCTCTAGCTAGACAATTGTGTCCTTTTTGAATATTTAAGAAATGTTCTCTTCAGATTTCAGAGTCCTTTCTCTCCTCTCCATAATCCTCTGCTGATGTCCCTAAATGTCTCAACTTGTACACCCTTACTGCTCCTCGAATTTGAAAAAAAATAACCTTTCTATACGTCCACCTATGTCCTTCCTGAAGGATGCCTGAACCTTCTGTTTTCTGTTGCCCCAGCGATTTAGTTCATTTTAAGCAAGAGGCAAAGCCACGACCACTAGCACTAAAGCATATTCAGTTCAGCCATGTAACTACTCCTGAACAGTTCTGAAGCAGAAATCTGAGGCTACTTATGACATCAAATGCCCTTAGGGAAAATTAAGTGAACCTATTTAAAATGAGAAGATTCGGCTCTGTGACTTGAGGGAGACAGTCTTTCCTACCATTAATGAAGTGCTATGTGCCCCTGCTGGGCACTTAGTAAGAAAATATTAATTCAATATTATATCAATAATTATAAATGATAAAAACAGCAGTTGAATTATCATGCTCCTACAACATTATTCTTTATATGGACTCCAAAAATTCCACTTGTTAATCTAAAACACCAGGATGGAAATATGCAAAACTACATCAGGACATTCATCCTCATATGAATGTTACACGAGAATACAACTAGAAAGAATGAATTAAATGCTATTAGAAAGCCAAGACAGAAATATGCACTTGTTACATATCTAAGGTATTGGGTTTAACTTAAAGATGAAAAACTGAACACAGGTCTGAATTCATTAAACTTGAATCAATAGGACTTCCTACCCCTCCAAAACCAGTTTGCAGTCTAACAGCTGTTCTTTATTGAGCATGGGCAATATTAGGTGTCAAGCAGTCTCCTCTTCACTCCACATATATTATTGTTTTCTAAACCCTTTGAACTTGGCAATATATTCCCCACCAAAAAGAAAGATTCTGAGAGGCAGAAAGGTTATGTAACTAGTCCAAGTGTGCACAGTTAAGTGATAGAATCACACATTGCATTAAGCCTCATACCTGGACCATGACACTCTGCTTTTAAGTACAGGATCACAACTTCGGATTTTCTCTAAAAAGGAAAAAATGTGCATGATGCATCTCACCATGTTGGAGTACCTTGAAAATGCTGGTGATGGCCATCTCTATTCTCTATAAATAAAAGTCCACTCAGTGGCTGGAAAAAATGTGAAGGTTTTTCCAAGTCTTACTTTTACATCTGAGAGAGAGGAAGACCGTCTCTGGAAGAAAAACTAGAGAATGTTCCCCACTACCTCAAGCAGGATCTTCAACATGGTCTAGGGGAAAACAACCAATAAAGAAACAAAGTTTCTGCCTTCATTTCAATTGGAATTGAAAGAGGTTTCCCTGAGGGATCAGGAACGTCTAGAATTGCCTCTGAGCTACTGTCAGGGTGTGGAAATTGGAAATCAAGGAAAGTAAATGAGTTCAAAGAAGAACATGATCCCCAAAATAAGAGGAGAAACTTTAAGGACAACCTAGAAAATGTGACTAGTGAGCGGTTCTGTGTTGAAAATTTTCACACCATGCTAGTGAGGTGAACTGTGAAATGGGAAGACTAGAGGAGGTGGAATCTAAAAGACTTGCCTTTATTGCTCAGCTGGATTGAGTCTCACTTCTTTCTGTAAAAAGTTGAATAAAAATCCAATAAAACTTGTGTCTACATTCAGAGAGTTAAAATACATGAAGAACAAACTGTTTCATAGTTGGCCTTGAGCACTAGTAGCTCACTCCTTTCACTTAACATTTTCACTGAATGGGAAGTACAAATTAAACTAAAGTACCCTTATAAAATAGATCCAAATAACATTTAACTTACTAATTTTTGGAGTAAATGTTTGCTTTTTTATTTGCTTTGTTATGCTGTTTTAGGTATCAAGAATAATGGGATGACAGTTGATCCTCATGAGAAAATCTTGATGGTGAGTGCAAAGGGACATCTTAACATCCTTTAGAACTATTCCCATACCAGCAAAACTCCACCGAGAAGGTCAGAAGACCTTACATTTCCTCCTCCAGTTCTTGCACCTTCCAACTTTGCTGTTGACCCTTTACAACTAGTGCCTCACCAGTCTCCTCACTCCTCCACTGAGTAGTCAGGATGGCCCATAAGACACAATCACTGACTGTAGTATTCCTCTTCAACCCCTCCTCTCTGTCTTAGAGTGGAAAGAACATTTTCTCAGAGCTCTTCTTCTCCTTACCCCTGGCTTACACTCGTCTGCTAAACACATATCATTTAGTCCAGATTCCGTCAAATTCTTCTCACAGGCTGCTGCCAACTTGACCATTTTTAATAGATTAAGTGTTGGTTCTATCTCTTTCAGGTGTAGACTTTGTAGGAAAATATTTTATTTCTTATGAGTTTAATATCCATATATAAACTAGAACACACAGTTACCTCAAAGAATGGATGTATTATGCTCTGACATTACTTTATGGTCAAATTATGGAAGAGATAACCCCAGATGACCAGTGAGCTTAAGAAAGGTTTATTTGAAAAAAGTAACATCAGTCAGAATACCATAGTGAGAAGTTCACCTTTATAAAGTGTTATGTGGTAATGTAGAATGCCCTGGTATTTTCCATGTACACAGAGGGTCATTGTTGCTGAAATATAGAGTTACATGTGAGATAAGTCTTCAAAAATTTGACATAAACTTCCTTGAATAATAATGTAAATCTATAAGGCTGTTGATAATATTACCTATAGACATAAATAGGCAAGTGTGTTTTGTTGAAAGAGGGAATTTCAGGAGAAAAAAGGAAGAATTTGAGCAAACAAGTATAAAGGACACAGGCACAAAAACTAAGAAGGGGGGAATGGGAGAGAGGTAGGGAGCATGGGGGGCTGGGTTGAGATGGGAGTAAAAAATAGAAAACTGTACTTCAACTATACCGAATTAAAAAATAGAAAATAAAAAATGTTTTTAAATAAAATAAAAATGTTTCATCTAAGTTTGTATATCTATACTAATTAAATGTGACTTGTGGATGTTCAGAGAGGCATGAAAATTAAGAACATCAGAGTATTTCATTACACCATAAATTTCTGTGCTCTCCAGAATTTAGCCTGGGCTCAAAACCATAGCAAAGTGAAAGAAGATCTTCTGTTTAAAAAATAATTATGAGATGCCTCACCTCTATTTTTTACTGATTTCTTGCAGAGCTCTAGAAATACGTGAACCTCCAGAATCTTGAGTCTGAATGTCCTTTAGCCTGCAAGAAATTCCTTCAAAGTAAAGAGCTCAAAAAGATGGCCTAATAGAAGGTAGAATCGATTTCATCTTGTATTGTGTTTAATAATTCAACATGAAGATTGGCATGATAGGGTGAGTAGAGGAATCAGTGAGCACAGATTATTAGAGCAGTGCAACTACTTTGTAGAATATAATTATGATAAATTTATGTCATTATATATTTGCTCAAAATCACAGAATGCACAACACCAAGAGAGAAGCCTAAGATAAACTATGGACTTGGGTGATTATGATGTGCCAATGTAGGTTCACCAAGGGTAACAAATGTACTGCTCTGGTAGGGATCATTGATAATGGGAGGAGGCTGTGCATGTGTATATGAGGCTATGTATACACAAGGTATATGGAAATTCTCTGTACCTTCCATTCAATATTGCTGCTAAACATAAAAATGCTCTAAAATCTAAGCCTTCGATATTTTAAAAATCCAGTGTGACTTGTTAGCTGATGTACAGACTTTTACACACATGCCAAGTGTCTCTCTGAGGTGTTACTCCTTGGGGTCATGAATTACACTGAGTCAATGATGATGATGTATTGCCTAGGCTAACCTAGTTACAGATGCCTGGACTCCAGCCCAGCCTTTGGCTCACAAAATCAGGGAAGGAAAAGTAGATTCCCTGTTGTACATGGCCAACTGTGGTCACTGTCTCCTCCGAACATGGATTGATGGTCTCCTACGCTGATGCAATGCTTAATTATTTAGAATGCTTGGTGCCAAAACTACTTCAACACTAAGGGGCACTTTTTTTAATCAAATCTCCAGTGATATCTTTTTGAAGCAACCCAAGATTTTTTGGCAAGAAGCTTTGGTGATGAATCTTACTATTGAGCTACTGAAAATGGCTCCTACTTGCTGACACAATTTCCCCAACATAGTGAATTGTCTGAAGATACTACATCAGCCACTTTGAATGGCATCTCTGCGTCCAATGCTTTGCCCTGGCATGAACTATGTGTGACCCCTCTTTCATTTCTCCCCGTCACTGAGTTCATGCCAACTCACTGTCTTTACACAAAATACCTTCCTGACATCCCCCTCCTCACCTTCCTGTCATTCAGAGCACCAGCACAGCAACATTGTTTATATACATGGCATTTAAGGTCACTATTTCATTGTGTGAACAACTGTTTCCCATTATGAATAGCTTGTAGATTTTTAAAAAATATTCTGTGATGTTCAGCTTCAGTCTTAATATTCAGCCAAAATACTTCATCACCCTAAACTTCAGCATTTGACAGGCTGTAAAGCTCAATGCCATTTCAGGGTCATTTCTGACATTTCTGCCCATCAGGAATATGACAGCATAGGTTACTGTCACATCCAATCAGCATAATGTTTCTGTTTACAAATCAGTCATGCATTCAGATTTGTTGCTCATATGTGAATATTTTTCTCAAATATTAGTGAACAAGTTAGTCATGATTTAGAGAGAATGTCTTTTTATTTGTTTTATATTTTCACTTTGGTTTCCTTTTGCATATGAAACATGAAGCAGAAGGACATTCTTATATGTATAATGGGAATATGAACTTTTCCAAAATGTGAACATGAACTCAGATACAACAACCAAAGCTCACAAATAATAGTAAATTACCTCAGGAACAACCATAAATAAGGTTATGAAAACAAATGAAATTGCACCACTTTTTCTACATTTATTTTTTTAACCTAACACACATTACTGTTAAAGAATGGAATCCTATCACTTTTCCTTGCCTTGATCCAATTACTTATATGAATGGGGCTTCCACAGTCCTGTAATACTAATTACAGGTATGAATGCACATAGACGTGTAATCCCTTTCTATATTTGTTTTTATTTTATATTTAAACTTTTTGTTTTATTGTTCAAGCATAGTGGTCTGCAGTTGCCCCCAACCTTCCCCCTCATCCCAGCCATTTCCAACTTGCTCCCCTGATTTCACTCTGCCTTGGATGTGAGCATGTGTCCTTCATAATTGTTCCTGAAAACCCTTCACCTGTTTCACCCTTTCATCCCCTCCCATCTCACTCCTTTTACTCTCTCCTTGTTCTAATTTCAATGTCTCTAGTTATATTT
Organism: Sturnira hondurensis; assembly: GCF_014824575.4. Classification (NCBI taxonomy): domain Eukaryota; kingdom Metazoa; phylum Chordata; class Mammalia; order Chiroptera; family Phyllostomidae; genus Sturnira; species Sturnira hondurensis. Next base: position 118,498 of record NW_028092491.1, on the reverse strand, counting down.
TGCTTGCTTGTATATTTTCTTGGTTAGGTCCCACTTTGAGGTGACATCATATGGTATTTGTGTTAAAATATGTTTTAAATTTTTTAATATTGTCACTTTTTTGTTTGGTTTGGACAGCTGTAGAAAATAATGACCATCGAAGGGGTTTTGCTGAATTCTTCCAGCAAGATGGTGAAGAATGTTTCCAGGATAGGGCAAGAAGTGTGAGAGGAGAAAACAAAGGTAAGTGCAGGATACTACACCAAGTTAAAAAAATATACAGTCTTTAGAGAGAAGGAAAATAGCCTCTTCCTTGAACCACCTGGGGATGGTGGATGATCGAGGCAACATTTCCATTACCTAAAAATGTTTTCAAAATTCTGTTTTTGATTATTTCCAAGCAGACCATGCTAGAACAGAAATAATCTATTGTTCCCAGTGACTAGAGTAAGACTGAAGAACTAACAACTGCCAAGATTTCTATTCTTGCTGAGTGACATCAGAGAAAGGTGCTAGCACACTGAGTAGGCAGGGAGGTAACTGTCATGTCAATATGAAAAGTTAACTCATGCTTCATGAAACTGGGAGTCAGGTTGTAGAGAGCATCTGTTAACATGGGATTAAAGCTCCCCCTGATGACATCCAGGAATCCACAATTAAATGTGCTATCAGATTGGAATGGACTTTGGCTGGATTTCAACTCATCATGACTTTGCTCTTTGTCATTTTGGAATTAGCATTGGCAAACTCTAATCTCAGGGTCTATGGGATCTTGGAACAGAAGCAAATACATGTTATGTGTCATTTTTGCACTTCAGCTTCCATCCCAGTTGTGAAAAGTGACAAAACCAACACCTGTAAACTCAAGGGTTTTAAAGATGTAACTCTGCCCTCTCCTAGTTTACATTGTTTGTAGTGAGAATTCTGCTGTAATTTTTATCTTTCTTTCTCTGTGCACCATGCCTTTTCTCTTTATCTCCTTTTGCCAATTTGGTGCAGCTCTTCACCAATTTATTATACATTACTTTTAATTGTAAATTCCTCCATGGATTTTATGCTTGGGATTTGTAAGACTCTTGGTTTTATGCATTTCCAGCCTTTATTAAACTTGGGGGAAACTTGCCGTGGCTGATATAGCTCAGTGGATTGAGTGTGACCTGCAAACCAAACACTCACTTCTTCAATTCCCAGTCAAGGCACATGCCTGGGTTGCAGGCCAGTCCCCAGGCGAGACCATGGAGAGGCAAACACACATTGATATTTCTTCCCCTCTCTTTCTCTCTCCCATACCCTCTAAAAATAAATTAATAGAATTTTTAGTTAATCAATTAATTAATTAATTTGGGGGGAATTGTGTAATATTTCTTTTAGTATTTTTTGCTCTCCTTCCTCCCACTCATTCTATTCTTTGATGATTTTAAAATCGAGTAGAGGAACAGCCGCACAATCTCATACTTGCCCAGGTTAGGGCATGCTGGTTCACAGTCATTTCTGTAACTCTCCAACCCTTTTACTCTTTTGGCCTTTATGCGATCTTTCTGCAACGTGTTCTTTGAGTCAAATATCAAACTAGTCACAGCTCCAAGTTTCACCGCATCCTAGAGGACTTTGTATATTTGCTCGTCTTCAGGAAACAATAATGTGTTGTATACGTCTTTAACCAAGCTGTGCTTCATCCTGTGATTCCAGTCTATTTATTCCATTATGTTTCTCTCACCTTTTCTAATCAAGGCCTTCTATCAAATATAAGATCTGGCCTCTCTATTATTTCATCATGAGAAGGAAATTCCTGAGGCTTTCTGAAGTTCCATTTAGTCAGAAATAACCTTTTTTTTCACACTACAATAAATTTGAAGGAATACCAAGAGATAAGAATTGGTGTTTTATTTTGAATGTCTTGGTTACTTGAGAATCAATTACACTTAAGTATAACATTCACAAGTCCAAATTGAAGTGCTATCAAAACAGAACTATAAGAAATTCAGAAAATTGTTCAGGTGAAAGTACTATGAAACCAAATAGCTGCTTGTGTATATGCTATTGAGAGCTCTGACAAGTGTCCCATTTGGGACCAAAATATTTATTCTGCCACCACTTCCCTTAACCAGAACTATTAGGAATCTTTGGTGCAACATAAAATTTTGTCTTCAGTTGATGGAAATGCTTCACATACTTATGAGTTTATTGTGTCCTTTTCTCATTAGTCCAGATGACTAGGAGTAATACACCCTGGTGCCAATTTGATGATAATTAAAAACCCAGGTACTGAAAAGGTATGTCAGTACTCGATTACGAGATTATGAAGTTGAAGTGGAGTTGGTGGGGGCTGTGAATTATACACATGGATTAGGTTGTCTTCCATATAAAAACACAGAATTTAAAATATTCTCCTGTAAAACTAAAAGACCAAATTTGTGAAGTGCTGGGCCTCACATTTCATACAAGATTTTCCCCCCAAAATCGGAATTTTGACTTTTGAGATACTATAGAACCAAACAACAAAGACAAAACCTCCTTTCTGATAGCCAAATAAACAAGAACCAAGGACAATTATTTGCCTGCAAGTGTTCATACACCCAAAAGTAATGCTCAAGAAATAAGAAAGCTTAAGCTCCTTCTCTCCCAATTGGACAACATTTCCACTTTCCTTTCTTCTCTTCTCTCTTCATTATGCATTGTTCTCTGTTCTCCATTCTTTCGTGACCTTCACATGTTTCTGCAACCAAAGTCTCTAGTGTCTCTTTCTCTCTTTTGTTAGGAAGAGTGGGAAGACCCTAAACAGTCACTGACTCATTGACAGTGCTGTCTTGTCCAAATATCACACTCCTCCCTCCCTCACCTCACACAGAATATAATTTTGAGAGGTTTACCAGAGACAGTGTAGGGTTTCACTGGTGTTTCTATCTTTGATCACAATTGGAGGGTTCATCAGTGAAGACACTCCCACTGAAGGAGGCCCAGGCACAGATTTCCAGAGCAGTAATTTCTCAAAACATATTATCTAATCATCAGGTTGTCAAGATGGCAACATTTACTCTATAAGTTTCCAAGCTCTAGGGATTAGCTCGGATGACTACATACATTAAAGTAAAAATGAAATGTAGAAAAAAAATTAGTGCATATACACATATGTATGCACAGACACTTATTCTGTCATTTGTCAGTACTTTTCCTTCCTAAGAAGAAAAGGAAGGCATAGGAAGCTAAATTACCTAAGGAGTATGACCAAATATTGATAGAATTCAAACAAGGATCATCCCAGGTTGTTCAAAATGATTATGAACTTTAAGTAATAACGATATTCTAATGCAATCCTCTCAGATTTCTTATTTATTTCTCCAAAGGAATATTTTACCTTTCCTTCCCATGAAACAAAACTAAGATACTAAAGAGGTATACATTGGAGACCCATATAGAATTTATTACCTGAAGTCATACTTTGTTACATCATAATATTTCCATGGCATTTTTAACCTCTGCATTCCTCAATGTATAGATCACAGGGTTGAACAAGGATGTCCCAGTGGTATTAAATACAGCTATCATCTTCTCTACTGGAAACGTGGTTGGTGGATGTGTATATATCAATACAGATGCAACAAAAAGTACGACAACCACAATAACGTGGAATGTGCATGTGGAGAGGGTTTTTCTCTTTCCTCCTATGCTGTGGTTTCTCAGAGAGTACATGATGACAAAATAGGAGATGAGCAGCATTATAAAACTCACCATGCAAATGGCCCCACTATTAGAGACAACTAGCAAATTTATCACATATGTGTCCATGCAGGCAAGTTTCAACAAGGGTTGCAAGTCACAAGAATAGTGGTCAATCACATTGGGGCCACAAAAGGGCAATTGCAAAGCTAGGGAAATCTGTGCTGAAGAGTGGATACAAGATCCCATCAGGCCAGAATCACCAACACACCACACACTCTCTGGCTCATGATGATTGGGTATTGCAAGGACTTACAAATAGTGATGTAGCAATGAAAGGCCATGAGGATGAGCACAAATATCTCCGTGGATCGAAAGAAATGGACTGTGAAGACTTGAGTCATGTACTCATTGTAGGAAGTTTTCTTCTTCTCAGAAAGGGCATTCACATTCAATCTTGGGGCTGTCATTGTACAGAGGCAGACATCAGCAAAGGGCAGAAAGAAGAAATAAATGGGATTCCCAAGGGTCTTGTTGTTTTTAATAGTCACTACAATGAGAAAGTTCCCTGACAGTACTGTAGGATAAAGAAATGGGAAGACCACAAATATTGCTTTGATCAATAACAGAGATCAAACATATAGATGATCTGCCTAAAAACTGCTGCCATTGATGAAAAAGATCTAAGAGATAAAATTATGGACAAATGTAGCTCAACCATGAAAGCGAGGTCATATAATTCTACATTGTTTTCTTTTCAATAAGTAAAGAGGAGTCTTGGGGACATAAGACATGAACTTAGCTCCTGACAAGGTGTACACATTAAACCAGACCAACACTTTCATAGCTTTTATCACTGAATTCATTCATGTTTCCTAAAACCCCTGTATTTTCCTAACTCCTTGATTTGAGGGTACATCACAGTAGTGAAGAATCTATTTTTCCCTTCTTTAATTCTTACTTTTACTTGTTGAAATCTTAAAACAGTTCAAATACATTTGATAATACAAGTCTCCCCTTTTCTCCCAGATAGACAAATGCCTCTATCACCACTTGCTTATATTACTGTGTGTCATTTTAACTGGATAACACAATCATAGATTATATAGTTTTCTTGTGCTATAAACCTAATATTCAAACAATTTTCACTGTTGTTATTTCATTTGACCTGCACATTCTTTTACAAGGTAATGTGCCTATGTGCCTGCTCCTTTCAATGTGGGAACTTTGACCTGAGATACAGAATTGTTTTCTACTTAAAGGTAAATTCATGTGGTATTTTTCTTTCACTGCCTGCTTATGTCACTTAGCATAATTCTCTCCGGTTCCGTCTATGATTTAGCAAAGAGGAGAACTCTTTTTTTATTTCTGCTGCATATTATTTCATCAAGTAAATGTATCATAGTTTTTTGACTCACTCATTTACTGTGAAAACAACAAAACAAACAAACAAGCGAAATATAACTAGAGTCACTGAAATTAAGAATGAACTGACAGTCACCACAGGAGAGATGGGAAGAGATAATGGTGGGAGTGGAAAGGGGTTGTCAGGAACATGTAAAAAGTACTTCTGGACAAAACCAAAGAGGAGCAGAATCAAAAGTGGGTGGGGAGTGGGGATGTCTGGGGTAAGGAGGAGTGGGGTGTTGAATAGAGACAACTGTACTTGGAAAACAAAAAATAAATAAATAAATAGTGAAGGAAGAAAAGAAGGAAGGAAGGACAGAAGGAAGGAAGGAAAGAAGGGAGGGAGGGAGGAAGGAAGGATTTAAAGAAGGAAGGAAGGAAAGAAGGAAGAAAGGAAGGAAGGAAGGAAGGAAGGGAGGGAGGAAGGAAGGAAGGAAGGAAGGAAGGAAGGAAGGAAGGAAGGAAGGAAGGAAGCTTTTCCAAGAACCGTTAGGTTAAAATGAGAGTGGGGTACTATTAGATAGCCTCTCTCTCTAGCATTCACCATCCATGTCACATACAACTCACACCCATTTCAAGTAAATTTTACGAAGACTTGCTAGGATCATGCCGATCCTAGAAAAGATAAATCCTGAGCCCTCGAAGAAAGGCACAAATTGTTACCTTAATTTTATTCTCTAATTTCAGAATCAAGTTTTGAATACTACGTGGTGAAGCAAATATCAAAGCAGAAAATAGATACCTAAATGAGTAAGAGCGAAGAAGAGGCAAGAGTAGAGAATGAGTGAAGTGAGAACAGGAGAGAGGAGAGTGAGAGTGAGCAGAACCAAACAAAGAAGAATCACAGGGAAGCATAATGACAGACAGGGAGGGCGAGGAAAAGAAAATACTAGAGAGCATAGTTTGATGCAAGATTTCATAGCAGAACTTAACTTCTGTCTTTATGACCTACTGCAATATCACTGGCCCAAACCCAGATAAAAGGTGCATTTATTAATCATGGACAAGGGCCATTGAAAACCCAGGTGTAAATCCCACCAACTATGGAGAAGAACCAAATTTCTGGGAGTTTCTCCTATGACATAAAGGGTGCTGTGACTCAGACGCTGACTCAGAGGGCACCGTTTGTCTTCAGCCGTTTGGAACACAGAGGCAGCAATCATTACCCATGGCTGGGACATCAGGTTCTGGACACCTATCATGGGCTGATGGATAGACACTTCCCTCCACTGCCTCCAACCAAAAGTTAGTGAGTGGACAGAATCCAAAGAACTCTAAATGTCCCTTTTACAGCAGGAGGCAGCCAGAGCAGTCCTCACCCCCAGATCACCAAAGATTTGTGTTCTAAATGCTTGAGTGGGGATGTTAGGTAAAATAGACAGCAAAAAAAGCTGGGGAGGAGGAGGAGGGATAGAGTGGTACATGATCCACCCACTGACTCAGCAGTCCTTGAAATTCTATGTTTCTTTCCCTTGGATCTGGGAAAGAAAGCCTTGGAAACAGTGAGAGGGCCAGCAAGATAGAAAATTCTGCAACCTGCCCTCAATACAATCAATGGTGTATTGGCCCCTCAGGCAGCAAAGATGCTTTGAGAGTGCTGAAGCCAATAAAGTCTTAGGGAACCAGGACCACTATAACTCCTCATTTCAAGAACTATATTCAGCAGTTGCATCGTGTCTTAGAACACACACTGAGTATAGAGTCCATCAAATCAGTCTCATCTTGCATTACAAACTACCATTATTCTGCTCCAAACATTTATCATGGCATTTTTAACTTCCTTATTCCTGATGGTGTAAATCAAAGGATTGAGCAAGGGTGCTAGGACGGTATAAAATATTGTCACCATTTTGTCAAAGGAGAAAGTGGATGGAGGTCGGACATAAGTGATTAGGCAGGGAACAAAGAACAAAACCACAACAGCAATGTGAGATCCACAAGTGGAGAGAGCCTTCCGCTTCCCTTCATTACTGTGAACTCTCAGGGAGAACAAGATGGTACCATAGGAGGCAAGCAAAAAAGAGAAGATTATGATGCATATAAACCCACTGTTGGCCAGCACAAAAAAACCAAAGACATGAGTGTCAGTGCAGGCCAGCTCCAGTAATGGGTACAAGTCACACACGAAATGATCAATGACTTTGGGACCACAGAAGGGCAACTGTAAAACAAAGAGGATTTGTATTATGGAGTGGAGGAATCCCCCTGTCCAGGCCACCCCCATCAGAATGCCACAGAGCCTCCAGTTCATGATAGAAGAGTAATGCAAGGGCTTGCACATGGCCACATAGCGGTCATAGGCCATGACTGTGAGGACAATCACCTCTGCTCCAGCAAAGAAGTGTCCAGCAAAGATCTGGGTCATACAGCCTGCAAAGGAGATGGTCTTCCTCTCATACAGAGAGTCCACAATCAGCTTCGGGGTGATGGCAGTGGAGTAACAGGCATCCAGGAGGGACAAGAAAGCCAAAAATAAGTACATGGGGGAACTCAGGAGTACTGAGCTACTGCTGATTGTCACCACAATTAGCAAGTTGCCCACGAGAGTTGCCATGTAGCTCAACAAAAATATAACAAAAGCTATTTTCTGAACGTTCGGATTCTGTGAAAGCCCCAAGAAGACGAACTCAGTTACAAAGCTATGGTTTTGCATGATTTCCAAGGAAAAACCAAATGCCACGAGAATAAGCATATGATGACTGCAATTATAAGGAAAAGAAAAATTCACCTGGGACCAGTTTATGATACCATTGTATCACAGTCATTGACCAGTTGGTGCATCCATGTGAAAAGATTGATAAATTTTTTCAACGCTTCTGTTATCAAGAAGAATAAAAATTTAGAAATTTATTGAAGGTTGTACTGGAAAGTCAGGCAGAAGTCAGGAGGAAACAAATTATTCAATACTTTAAAGTGACCACAGCTTATATGTAGGAGAAGTATTCATACACAGTAGGGAAGAGACATGGTTTTCATCTCCACTGCCAAAGAAGATCACTTTTCCTGGAGTGAATTGATGAGGGAGATTCTGAAGTCACATCCACACTGAGCCAGAGAACCTGTAATTTAGCAGTAATCGCTGCCATCTGTATGGAATGGAAATGTGGTGAATCATATTCCATCACTAATCATGAGATGACCTTATTTGCAAAGAGGAGAAATAACCCCTAGTTAAAGAGTCATTTGAAAAATATCGCTACTTTTCCATTTTTTAAAACGCTGAATTGAATCGGGACTTTAAAAAGAATACAGAAAGGAGACTGACAGCTATCAGATGATACTTGGGTTAGTGGATGGTTGAAAAATTAAAAGAATTAAGAAAAACAACTCAGGAACACAGACAATAGTGTGGTGATTACCAGAGGGAAGGAGAGGTGGGCACAGGGTTATGTAGAAGAGATTAAAGGGTAAATAAATGGTGGTAGAAGGAGGCTTGACTTCGGATGGTGAACTCACAATACAATATATAGGTGATGTACTATAGAACTGTACACTTAATCTTTTTGTAATTTTATTAACCAATGTCACCCCAATAAATCCATTAAAAACAAAAACTAAAAAGATGAATTCTTTCATTCCCTGTAAAAGAAGAAAGCTCTATGAAAAAGTGCCTAGCTCTACACTAACATGTAAGAAGTATGCACATGCTGAGTTGGGTTCTTTCTTCATTCATCATTTAAAATAAGAATGGGTGTGTATGAAAAATTATAATACCTACCTACTTAAGGGTATTGTCACGATGACCAAGTGAACTAATGTAAAGAAAGTAGCTGTTGAAGAAATAGTCCTAGGAAACAGTCCATGTTAGATCTTATTATCCCTATTTTTCTGGAAGACAATCCATGCTGAAAGAGAAAACATCAAGCCACATGCTGGGTCTGGAATTTAAACACAGACTCCCAGCTACAACACTTGAGTATTCCTAATGCATCAAGAGACAAAAGAGCAGAGCTGGCCCTTCTGCTGTCTTCATGCACCTGTGGAAATCAAAGTCTTCTGAGTGCTTTGCTGATGCACGAAGGAGGCCCCCTGATGACACAGAGCAAGTGACATAGATTCAGAAAGTAATACTCCAATTACCACACTTACAAGTTGGCAGCAACCACATAGGTAAAGAATAGAAATAATATGTTGAGTTTGGCTAGAGTCTTGAGACTTTTTGACATATTTACTAATGATTTATGCTATGCAGCCCCATCTGATATTGTACAACTTGTCATTTATGTGACTTTATTTCAAAGTACGTATGTTCATGTATAACCTACCTGCTCATCCCACAGGATTAAGGTGAGTATCAAATTGGCAAAATATAAAACTTTCTTATGGTAAGTCCCCTTACCAATTTTAGTAACTATTCCCTCACTTAGCAAGAAAGACACCTTATCCATGAGATTTCCAAATAAGTACTCAAACTATTGTCTGTTTTCCACAGCTACAGATCAGTTTTCAAGAATAGTTGTGTCCTCACCTGTACATAGAACAGAAATTTATTTCTCAAATGTGTGTGTGTATATATACACGTAATCTGTTTATTAAACTGATAAATAAAGTAAAATGACACTTACTGTGAGAATAAAAAATAACCTGATCTTTGTGAAGACCATTCAGAGACAACAAAAAGCTATTTACAGTAAAGGTATGCCTGTTTATGATAATATATGTCTTTATGCTTACTTTAAAATAACCATTTCCATTACATTCCCAAGGTCCTAGACATTCTTATAAAAACTGCTCTGTGAAAACCATATTCAGCTACAAATTGTCACCCAGAGAATAAGAGTATAAATCAAACACAAAAAAGTGTTTGGGTCGTTCAATGACCATCCGTTAAAAAATAAAAGATGCCATGGAAAGCACTATGGAATTTTCTAAGAAAACTAAAAGTGGATCTGCCTTTTCACCCAGCAATTCCACTGCTATTATTATATCCTAAGAACACTGAAACACCAATCTAAAAGAACCTATGCACACCAATGTCCATAGCAGCACAATTTACAATAATCAAGAGTTGGAAGTAACCTAGGTGCCCATTAATAAATGAATGGATCCAACAACTCTGCTACATTTACACAGTGGAATTCTATGCAACAGAAGGAAAGAAAGAAAGAGCTCCTACCCATGGCAACAGCATGGACGGATGTGGAAAGCATTGTGCTAACCTAAATAAGGCAGATGGTGAAAGACAAATACCATATGATCTCACCTTTAACAGGAACCTGAACAACAAAACAAACAAACAAGCAAAATATCACCAAAGACACTGAAATAGAGAAAAGACTGACAGGAAGCAGAGGGGAGAGGGAAGGGAATTCCAGGGGATTTTCAGGAGAAAAGGGAGAGTGTTTACAGGAACAAATATAAAGGACACATAGACAAGAATTAGAGGGTGTGGAAATGGGAGGGAGGTAGGGACGGCTGGGTCAATGGGTGGAGATGAAAGTAAAAGACAGAAAACTGTACTTGTTTTTTTTTTAAATATTTTATTTATTTATCTTTAGAGGGGAAGGAAAGGAGAGAGGAAGAGAAACATCAATGTATGGTTGCTTCTCATGCATCCCCTGCTGGGAACTGGCCCCTGCCAGGAACTGGCCTGCAACCCAGGCATGTGCCCTGACTGGGAATCGAACCTCAATCATCTGGTTGGCAGGCCCGCGCTCAATCCACTGAGCTACAGGAAATAAGGGAGGGATTTAGAGGAACCTGTATAAAGGATACATGGACAACAACTGAGAAGGGTGGAAATGGGAGGGAGGGGGGAGGATGGGGGGTGGGATGGGATGGGAGTAATAAACAGAAAACTATACTTGAAAAATAATTAAATAAAAAAATTGAAAAAAATATTGAAAAAAAAGAAAAAGAAAACTGTACTTGAACAACAATGAAAATTAAATTTAAAAGAAAGTTACCTCAGTATGATCTAGCATTTACCAGCTTGTTAGCAACGAACATAGTAGGCATATGTTCTTTCAAATTACTGTTTTGGATTTTCTCAGATAAATTCCCAGAAGAAAAATCACTGAGTCATAAAGCAGTTCCATTACTAATTTCTGCGGTAACTCCACAGTGATTTCCACAATGGTTGCACCAATCTGCATTCCCACCAACAGTGCACCAGGATTCCTTTTTCTCCACATCCTCACTCTCACTAAGGTACATTTTTACAATGGAATACTGCTGGGCTGTAAAAAAGAAGAAAAGCTTACCCTCTGAATCAGTATGGATGGACCTGAAGGGCATTATTCTGAGTGAAGGAAGCCAGTCAGAGAAAGACAAGTACCATATGATCTCACATATGTGGAATCTAATGAACAAAATGAATGAACAAACAAAATAGAATCAGACTCAGAGAGAAAAGGCTGACAAGTGTTGAGGGTGAGGTCTGCTAGGTGGGAAAAGTGAGGAGACTGAGCAAACAGGAAAAAGAAAAGACAGAATGCTCATGGCCACAGACAACAATGTGGTGATTGTCAGGGAAAGGGAAAGTAGGGGGTGTGGTGGAGGAGGGTATGGGGTTGGGGGATAAATGGCAGCAAACACAAACTAAACTTGGGGTGCTGAATACACAATACAAGGTACACATGATGTGTTGTTGAATTGTGTGCTTGAAAGTTGTATAATTTTGTTAGCCAGTGTCACCCCAGTCAATTCAATAGAAAGGGGGGAAACTATATTACTTCTAAAATTCCAATCACACTACTTGATTTCATGTAATTCTTTCAGAAACGTTTTAACAAATTTTCTCAAGAGTGCAAACATGTTTCTATTCCTTTTTTAGAACCCAATCCTAAAAAATTTTTAAAGGTGAAATGCGGTAGTGTAAGTTGTCTCATGGAAGATGATGCATGATTTTCATAACAGTAAAACTATATATAAGCATATAAAATGTTCTACAATAGGAAGATATTTATGCAAATGAGATTACTACAAGCTAAGATGCCGTGAATACTAAATAATATGAGGACATAGACAGTCAGGCATGTGCATAATATGTTAAGTGAGAAAATAAAAACTTGTAATAATTCTACTTCATTGCACAGACATTCTAATATGATTTTAAAATCTAGAAGAGAACATACCATAGACTTACTTTCAGTATGTAGAGTTAACCTTAAGGATCAAGCCTAAGCCCTGACTGATGTAGCTCTGTGGGTTGAGCATCATTCCCCAAACCAAAAAGAATCAACTTTAAAACCCACAACATTATATTATCCTCTATCAGAACAGTTAAAAGCAAAGGAGGTTTGTTTTGACTATAATTCTATTGTCTCCAGTAGGATTAATTCATATTAGTGGAACTAACATGCTAACATACATAGAATCTTACACTAAAAATTGTAAACTAACAGAAATCTTTCATAAATGGCCCTATCATTGGCCCAGCCCTTCCCAATCTCCATACTCACTTTGAAATCAGTTTGAAGTTCATGCATTTCTATAGGAAACAGTTGATTCCATTCATATTTTTCCTAGAACATTCCAAGGTCTTTCTTTTCTTCACAGCCATGTGTTTTAATATACTGAAATGCACCAGATTGTGCAGAGCCCCTCCCAGCCATGGACTGTGGCTTTTAGGCCACCTCGTGGGAGTGTGTCCTTGGGAATTTAGCATCCCCATTATCCCCAGTGCCCACTATGTCTTTCTCATTCATTTTCTCAACAAGCTGATGCTAGCATCATTTGCTCCAAAAACAATAGAAACTCCTCTTCCAACTTAAAAATCCATATAATATTCTAAAGTATATGAAAAACTGGTAGTAAGGTTGCCATAAGTAGTACTTAGCAATCATATTTCAAGCAGTGAATTTTAGGTGCATTTATACATGCCTACATGTGTATATCAGTCACATTTGCATGTATATTCCTAGTAAGTATAATTATTAAAAATTAAAAGAGTACATTGAAACCACACTCAAAATATTCTCTTAGATAAGTTCCTTAAATCCAGCATATTGTTTACTTTAGCAATAAAACATTTATTCTCTATCTAGCTAACTGTGTTTCTTTTTGAATATTTAAGAAATGTTCTCTTCAGAGCCCTTTCTCTCGTCTCCATAATCCTCTGCTGATGTCCCTAAATGTCTCAACTTGTACACCCTTACTGTTTCTGGAATTTGAAAAAAATGACCTTTCTCTATGTCCACCTATGTCCTTCCTGATGGATGCCTGAACCTTCTGTTTTCTGTTGCCCCAGCGATTTAGTTCATTTAAAGCAAGAGGCAAAGCTACCACCACTAGTACTAAAGCATCTTCAGTTCAGCCACGTAACTACTCCTGAACAGTTCTGAAGCAGAAATCTGAGGCTACTCATGACATCAAATGCCCTTGGGGAAAATTAAATGAACCTATTTAAAATTAGAAGGTTCTGCTCTGTGACCTGAGTGAGACACCCTTTCCTACCGTTAATGAACTGCTATGTGTCTTTGCTGGGCATTTAATATGGGAATATTAATGCAATATTATATCAATGATTGTCTATGGTAAACACCAGTTGAATTATCATGCTCCTACAACACTATTCTTCCTACAGCCTTTGAAAATCCCCCCTTTTAATCTAAAACACCAGGATGGAAATATTCAAAACTACATCAGGACATTCATCCTCATATGAATGACAATTGAGAATACAATTAGAATAAATTAAATATTGTCAGAGAGCCGAGGCAGAAATATGCACTTGTTGAATTTCTACAATATTTGGATTCAACTTAAAGGTGAAAAACTGGAAAAAGGTCTGAATTCATTAGACTTGAATCAATAGGACCTCCTACCCTTCCAAAACCAGTTTGCATTCTAACAGCTCCGCTTTATTGAGCATGAGCAATATTATGTGTCAAGCAGTCTCCTCTTCACTCCACATATATTTTTGGTTTCTAAACCCTTTGAAATTGGGTAATATAATCCCCATAAAAAAAGATTCTGAGAGCCAGAAAGGTTATGCAACTAGTCCAAGTATGCACAGTTAAGTGATAGACTCACACGTTGCATTAAGCCTCATACATGGACCATGACACCCTGCTTTTAAGTACAGCATCACAACCTCAGATTTTCTCTAAAAAGGAAAAACTGTGCATGATGTATCTCACCGTGTGGGAGTTTCTTGAAAATGCTGATTCGGCCATCTCTATTCTCCATAAATAAAAGTCCACTCAGTGGCTGGAAAAAAACTCTGAAGGTCTTTTGCCACGAAGGAAAGGAAGGAAGGAAGGAAGGAAGGAAAGAAGGAAGGGAGGAAGGAAGGAAGGAAGGAAGGAAGGAAGGAAGGAAGGAAGGAAGGAAGGAAGGAAGGAAGTTTTTACAAAAACAGTTATGTTAAAATTTGAGTGAGGTACTACTAAACAGCCTCTCTCTCTAGCAATCACCATCCATGTCACATAAAATTCAAATCCATTTCATGTGGATTTCCTGTAGATTTTGTAGGATCATGTAGATACTGGAAAAGAGAAATCCTGAGTCCTCAAAAAAAGACAAGACATGTTACATTATTTTTCTGCCATAATTCCAGAATCAAGTTCTGTATGCTGCATGGTTAAGAAAATATTAAAACAGAATATAGATAGCTAAATGAATAAGAGTTTAGGAGAGGCAACAGTAGAGACTGAGTGAAGTGAGTATAGGATAATGGAGAGTGAGAGTGAACAGAATCAAGGAAAGAAGAATCAGAGGTTAGCATACAGAAAGAAGGGGAGGGAGCAAAAGAAAATATTAGGGATGATAGTTTTCTGCAAGATTTTATCACAGAACTCAATTTCTGTCTTCATGACCTACCGCAATACCACTGCCCCAAAAAGAGTAAAAGGGTACAGTTATGGGTCAAGGACAACAGTGCCCAAGGGTCTTGAAAACCCAGGTGCAGAGAAAGAACAGCCCTATCTTATTCTCATCCTAAATCTCTTCAAGTGTGGGGTCCCACAAGACAGAAACTTCTACCAATTCAATATCAAGGATATCTATGATTTATTGGCCCCTTGGAGAGCAGAGATGCTTTTGAGAGTGCTGATACCAAGGAAGACTTAGGGAACCTGGACCACTCTAACTCTTTTCTGCAGGAACTATGCTCAGCAGCTGCATCATGTCTTAGAACACATATGAAGTATAAACTCCATCAAATCAGTCTCATCTTTCATTACCAACTACCATTCTTCTGCTCCACATTATCCTCATGGCATTTTTCACTTCCCTATTCCTGAGGGTAAAAATCACAGGATTGAGCAAGGGCGTTATGATGGTGAAAAATATTGTCACCTTTTTGTCAAAGGAGAAAGTGGATGGAGGTCGGACATACGTGACTGTGCAGGGAACAAAGCACAAAAACCACAACAGCAAAGTGAGATCCACAAGCGGAGAGAGCCTTCTGCTTCCCTTCAATACTCTGGGGTCTCAGAGAGTACAAGATGATGCCATAGGATACAAGCAAAAAAGAGAAAATTATGATGCACATTAACCCACTGTTGGCCACAACAAAAGAGCCAAAGACACGGGTTTCAGTGCAGGCCAGCTCTAGTAGTAGGTACAAGTCACATATGAAATGATCGATGGCATTGGGGCCACAGAAGGGCAACTGTAAAAGAAAGAAATTTTGTATTGTGAAATGCAGGAAGCCCCCTGTCCAGGCCACCCCCTCAGAATGCCACAGAGCCTCCAGTTCATGATAGAAGAGTAATGCAAGGGCTTGCAGATGGCCACATAGTGGTCATAGGCCATGACTGTGAGGACAATCATTCCCGCTCCAGCAAAGAAGTGTCCACCAAAGAGCTGGATCATGCAGCCCTCAAAGGAGATGGTCTTCCTCTCAGACAGAGAGTCCACAATCACCTTTGGGACGGTGAGGGTACAAAGGCAGGTATCCAGGAAGACAAGAAAGCCAAGAAGAAGTACATGGGGGAAGCCTGGAGTGCTGAGCTACTGCTAATGGTCACCACAATTAGCAAGTTGCCGTGAAGAGTTGCCATGTAGTTGGACAAAAATATAACAAATAATATTTTCTGAAGGGTTGGATTCTGTGAAAGCCCCAAGAGGACGAATTCAGTTACAAAGCTGTGGTTTTGCATGATTCCAAGGAAAAGCTAAACGCCACCATAGTAAGAATATACAATCTATGATTATGATGAAAAAATCACCAGGGCAAGTTTATGATACCATTGTATCACAGTCATTGACCAGTTGGTGCAACCACATGAAAATCTGATTACACACTTCTGTTGTAAATGAGAACAGATAATTAGAAATTTCCTGAAGACTTTACTGGGAGGACTGGCAGAAGTCAGGAGAAGATAAATTATTCAATACTTAAAAGTGGCCAGAGCTTATATGTAGGAAAAGTATTCATATACAGTAGGGAAGAGACAGAGTTTCCATCTCCACTGCAAAAGCAGATCACTTTTCCTGGAGTGAATTATTGAGGAGGATTCTGAAGTCACATCCACATTGAGGACAGAGAACTTATACTTTATTGGTCACTGCTTCCATCAGTATGGAATGAGAATGTGCTGACTCACATGCCATCACTGATCATGAGATGACCTTATCTACAAAGAGAAGGAGAAATAATCCCCAGTTTTAGAGTCATTTAATTTTTAATTTATTTAATTATTTTCCAAGTACAGTTTTCTGTCTATTACTCCCATCCCATCCCATTCCCCATGCTCCCCCCTTCCCGTCCATTCCCACCCTTAGTTGTTGACCATGTATCCTATATAAGAGTCATTTAAACTTCATTGTTACTCATCCAAATTTGTTACTTCTGAACTGAATTGAGACTTTAAGATGAATACAGAAATCAGACTGACAGCTATCAAAGGGAATGTGGTTAGGGGATGGGTGAAAAGGCGAAAAAATTAAGAAAAACAACTCATGGACACAGACTATAGTGTGGTGATTACCAGAGGGAAAGGGAGGTAGACACAGGGGTATGTAGAAGAGGTTAAAGGGTGAATAAATGGTGGTAGGAGGAGGCTTGGATTAGGATTGTGAACACAATACAATAAACAGATGATGCACTATAGAATTGTATACTTAATCTCTATGTAATTTTATTAAACAATGTCACCCCAATAAATCCATTAAAAACAAAAACTAAAAAGATGAATTCATTCATTCCCTATAAAAGAGGAAAGCTGTATGGAAAGGTGCCTAGCTCTACAATAACATATAACAAGTATGCACATGCTGAGTTAGGTTCTTTCTTCATTCATCATTTAAAATAAGAATGGGTGTGTATGAAAAATTATACTACCTACCTACTTAAGGGTATTGTCAGCATGACCAAGTGAACTAATGTAAAGAAAGTAGCTGTTCAAGAAATAGTCCTAGGAAACAGTCCATGTTAGATCTTATTATCCATATTTTCCTGGAAGACAATCCATGCTGAAAGAGAAAATGTCAAGTCACATGCTGGGTCTGGAATTTAAACACAGACTCCCAGCAACAACACTTAAGTATTCCCAATGCATCAAGAGACAAAGGAGCAGAGCTGGCCCTTCTGCTGTCTTCATGCACCTGTGGAAATCAAAGTCTTCTGAGTCCTTTGCTCATGCTTGAAGGAGGCCCCCTGATGACACAGAGCAAGTGATATAGATCCAGAAAGTAATATTCCAATTACTACACATACAAGTTTGCAACAACCACATAGGTTAGGAATAGAAATAATACATTGAGTTTGGCTAGACTCTTGAGACTTATTTACATATTTACTAATTATTTATGCTATGCAGCCCAATCTGATATTGTACAACTTGTCATTTATGTGACTTTATTGCCAACTAAGTATGTTCATGTATAAACTACCAGCTCATCCCACAGGATTAAGGTGAGTGTCCAATTGGCAAAATGCAAAATTTGGGTAAGGAAAGCACCATGGCCAATTGTAGTAACTATTCCCTCACTTAGCAGGACAGCCACATTACCCATGAGTTATCCAGATAAGTACTCCAACTATTGACTATTTTCCATAGCTACACATCAGTTTTCAAGAATGATTGTGTCCTCACCAGCACATACAACAGAAATTTATTTTCAAATGTGTGTGTACATATACGTATAATCTGTTTAAGCGGTAAATGAAATTATAATGAGGCTTGCTGTGAGAATTAAAAATAATCTGATCTTTGAAAACCATTCAGAGCTAATGAGAAAAATATGCAATAAATATGTGATTTTTATGATAAAATTTTTCTTAATGCTTACTTAAAAATAACCATTTCCATTACATTCTCAATGTACTAGACATTCTTAAACAAAGCTGTATTGTGAACATCATATTCAGCTACAAATTGTCCCCGAGAAATCTAGAGTATAAAGCAAATGCTAGAAGTTCATTGGATCCGTCAATGACCATTTGTTAAAAGGTAAATTATACCAATGTATGATCCAGCAGTTATCAGCTTTCAGCAATGAACAGAGTGGGTATATGTTCTTTCAAATTAGTGTTTTGGGTAAGTTCAGATAAATTCCTAGAAGTAGAATCACTGAGTCATAAAGCAATAGCCATTACTAATTTTTTGAAGTATCTCCATCCTGTTTTCCATAGGGCTTGCACCAATCTGCATTCCCACCAACAGTGCACCAGGGTTCCTTTTTCTTCATATCCTCACCCTCACTAAAGGTACATTTACACAATGGGATACTGGTGGGCTTTAAAAAAGAAGAAAAGCTTAATCTGCAACAGTATGGATGGACCTGAAGAGCATTATTCTGAGTGAAGTAAGCCACTCAGAGAAAGACATACAATATGATTTCACTCATACGTGGAATCTAATAAACAAAATGAACGAACAAACAAACCAGGTATTAGAGGTGAAGGCTTCTGAGGGAGCGAAGTGAGGAGACTGAGCAAAACAGAAAAAGAAAAGACAGAACACTCATGGCCACTAACAACAATGTGATGATTGCAAGGGAGAGGGAAGGTTTGGGAGGGCGGGGGGGTGAAGGAAGACATGGGTGAATAAAAGTTGAAAGACACAAACTAGACTTAGGGTGCTGAACACAAAATACAATGTACACATGATGTGTTGTTGAATTGTGCACCTGAAAAGTGTATCATTTTGTTAGCCAGTGTCACCCCAATCAATTCAATAAAAGGGGGAAATTGATATTAATTCTTAAATTGCAATCAAACTGATTCATTTCATGTAATCCTTTCAGAAGTGTTTTAACAAATATTTTCAGGATTGCAAACATGTTTCTATTAATTTTTTTGGAATCCAATCCTAAAATACTTTCTAAAGGTGAAATGAGTTTATGTAAGTCCTGTAACTGAAGATGATGCATGTCTTTTATAACAATAAAAATTTAGCAGTATACGAAATGTTCAATAATAGGGAAATGATTATGCAAATCAGATTACTACAAATTAAGATGCCATGAATGCTAAATAATAGGATGACATATGGTGAGGCATGTGTACAATATGTTAAGTGAGAGAATAAAGACTTGTAATTCTTCTTCTTTGCACATTCTAATATAATTTTAAAATCTAGAAGAGAACATATCATAGACTTACTTTCACTATGTACATTAACACTAATGATCAAGCCTAAGCCCTCACTGGTGTAGCTCTGTGTGTTGAGCATCATTCCACAAACTGAAAAGAATCAAATTTTAAAACCCACAACACCATATTATCCTCTATCTGAACAGCTAAAAACAAAGCGGATGGGTTTTGACTATAATGTTATTGTCTCCAGTAGGATTAATTTATATTAGTGGAACTAACATGCTAACATATATACAATCATACAGGAAAAGTCATAAACAAACGTAAAGCTTCCATGAATAGCCATATCATTGGCCCAGTCCTTCCCAATCTCCATACTCACTTTGAAATCAGTTTGAAGTTCATGCACTTCTATAGGAAGCAGCTGATTCTGTTTGCATTTTTCCTAGAAGATTCCAAGGTTGTTCCTTTCTTCACAGCCATGTGTTCAAATATACTGGAGCTGCACCAGATTGTGGAGAGCCCCTCCCAGCCGAGGATTCTGGGCTTTAGGCCGCCTCGTGGCTGTAGCCTTGGGAATTTGGCCTCCCCACTCTCCCCAGTGCCCACTATGTCTTTCTCATTCATTTTCTCAGCAACCTAATGCTACCATCATTTCTTCCAAAAGCAATGGAAATTCCTGTTCCAACTTTGAAGTATATATAATAACCAAAACTATATGAAATATCAGTAATAAGATTGTCATAAGTAATACTTAGCAATCATATTTCAAGCAGTCAATATTACATCATTTATATGTACCTATTTGTGTATATAAGTCATATTTGCATGTATTCTTCCACGATATATAATAATTAAAATTAAAAGAATAAATTAATAAACCATTCAAATTACTCTTCTACTTAAATTTTGTAAATCCAATGTATTCTTTACTTTAGCAATAAAGGATTTATTCTCTATCTAGCTAAATATGTTCCTCTTTGAGTATCTGGAAAACAACTCTTCAGATTCCAGAGTCCTTTCTTTCTTCTGTATAATTCTCTGCTGATGTCCCTAAATGTCTCATTTGTACACCCTTACTGTTTCTGGAATTTGAAAAAAAATAACCTTTCTCTATGTACACCTAGGTCCTTCCTAATGGATGCCGGAACATTCTGTCTTTCTACTGCCCCAGCAATTTAGTTCATTTTAAGAAAGAGGCAAATCCATGACTACTAGCAGTAAAGCATTTTCAGTTCAGCCATGTAACTATTCCTGACCGGTTCTGAAGCAGAAATCTGAAGCTACTCATGACATCAAATGCACTTGGTGAAAATTAAGTGAACCTTCTTAAAATAGGTGCATTTCTGAGTTCAAAGTTAGAAATCTGACACTTACCTGTGAGAACACTCTAACTTGCTGTCAAGTATTTTTGTCCCTTTTAAGAGCAGCCCTCCATGACATGCAAGGGGTAAAATCTCTTTCAGAAATCATAAGGGAATATTTTAAGACATAATGAAATACAATATTAGCACCCTGGAGAGTGACATTCCCTAGCCATTTCTTTCCTTCACTGATCAGAAACATCCCACCTGTTGTAGGAAACTTAACTTGGGTTTATCTGTTTATCCTACAGAAGAGTAAGTTAACCCACCTCTTCCTCAGTAACCAAATGCAAACAGGTTTTGGAGGTTTTGGGTGCTTTGGGATGAACAAACATACCAGGCAATAGGAGCCCACCACACAGGATGATTAAAGGTGTTAAAGACAACACAGGGAGAAGAAATAGAAGTGTATTTGGTAGAAGAGGATACACAAGAAACTGCTTTGCCCCCATGCAGGGCCCTAAAACAACTCCCCAACATTAGTAAACGAAAAGTTTTCTAGTTCTTCTCATTTATTATCCAGTACAATCCAGGGAAGTTAGTGTGGTGCCTGCAACCTGAGAGTCAATTCTTACCCAACTTTTCTGTATTGCATTTGGAGAAAAAAAATGAACACTAAAATAATCTGGTGTCCTGTGAAGGGATGAGAGTCTCTAGGCAGACATTCCCTTTTATGTTAAATATCATTAAAATATGTGATCTAGAAATTTAAATCAGAGTTATATGATTATGCTTCTATTAATAAGAACATATTTATAGAAATGTTTCCATCTAAGTCTATATATCTATATTAATTAAAGGTGACGTGTGGATGGTCAGAGAGGATTGACAGTAAAGGACCTCAGAGTATTGCATGATATCATAAAGTTCTGTGCTCCCCAGAATTTAGCCTGGGCTCAAAAGCCTACTCAAGTAAAACAGGATCTTCTGTTTGGAAAATCATCATGAAATGCATCGCCTCTACTCTCTTACTGATTTGTTGCAGATCTCCAAAAGTAGGTGAACCTCCAGAATCTTGAGTTTGCATGTCCTTTAGCCTACAAGAAACTCCTTAAAAGTGAAGTGCTCAAAAAGGTGGCCTAATAAAAGATCCATTTACCTTAATCTTGTATTGCAATTTAACAATTAAATATGAAGATTGGCAGGATAGGGTTAATAGAGGAATAAGTGAGCACAGAGGAATATTAGGACAGTGAAACTACCCTGTAGAACACTATAGTGATGGAATCATGTCATTACACATTTGTTCAAACTCATAGAATGCACAACATCAAGAGAGAACCCTAAGATAAATTATGGACTTGGATGATTATGATGTGCCTATATAGGCTCACCAATGGTAACAAATGTACTACTCTGGTAGGGGACATTGATAATGGGAGGAAGCTGTGCCTGTGTATATGAGGCTATGTATACACAAGGTATATGGGAATTCTCTGTACCTTCCATTCAACATTGCTCCTAAACATAAAAATGCTCTAAAAACAAAGCCTTCAATTTTTTAAAAAATCCAAGGTGAGTTGTTTGCTGATGTATAGACTTTTACACACATATGCCAAGTGTCTCTCTTAGGTGTTACTCATTGGGGTCATGAGCTATACTGAGGCAATGATGGTGATGTATTGTTTAGATCAGCCTTAGTTACAGATGCCTGGACTCCAGCCCAGACTTTGGCTCACAAACCAGGGAAGGAAAAGTAGATTCCCTGTTGTACACAGTCAACTGTGTTCACTATCTCCTCCCAACATGGACTCATGGTCTCCAAGGCTGATGCAATGCTTTAATTATTTAGAATGCTTGGTGCTAAAACTGCTTCAACACTAACAGGCCCCTTTTTTATCAACTCTCCAGTGATATCTTCTCATAGCAACCCAAGATTTTTTGGCAAGTAGCTTTGGTGATGAATCTTACTATTGAGCTACTGAAAATGGCTCCTACTTACGGACACAATTTCCCCAACATAGTGAATTGTCTGAAGATACTACATCAGCCACCTTGAATGGCATCTCTGGGTCCAATGCTTTGCCCTGGCATGAACTGTGTCTGAGCCCTCTTTTCTTTCTCCCCAATATTGAGTTCATGCCTTCACACAAAATACCTTCTTGGCATCCCTCTCCTCACCTTACTGTCATTCAGAGCACCAGCACAGCACCATTATTTATATATATGACATTTACGGTCACCATTTATTGAGTGAAAAACTGTTTCTCAAATATAAATACCTTGTAGTTTTTTAAAAACCTTCTGTGAAGTTCAGCTTCAGCCTTAATTTTCATCCCAAATGATTTATCAGCCCAGATGATTTATCAGCCTAAACCTCAGCATTTGAGAAGCTGAAGAGCTCAATGCCATTTCAGGGTCATTTCTAACATTTCTGCTCATCAGGGATATGACAACATATTGTCACTGCCCTTGATACTGTCACATACAATCAGCATAATGTTTATGTTTGCGAATCAGTCATGCATTCAGATTTGTTGCTCATATGTGAATATTTTTTCTCAAATATTAGTGAACAACTTAGTCATGACTTAGAGAGAATATCTTCTTATTTCTTTTATATTTTCACTCTGGTTTCCTTTTCTCTATGAAACATGAAGCAGATTGACATTCTTATATCTGTAATGGGAATACTAACTTTTTTCCAAAATGTGATCATGAACTCAGACACAACAACCACAGCTCACAAATAATAGTAAATCACCTCAGAAACAAGCACAAATAAGGTTACAAAGAAAAATGAAATTGTCCCTGGCTGGTGTAGCTCAGTGGATTGAGCGTGGATCTGTGAAGCAAAGGGTTGTTGGTTTGATTCCCAGTCAGGGCACATGCCTGGTTTGCAGGCCAGGACCCCAGTGAGGGACACATGAGAGGCAACTATGCATTTATGTTTCTCTCCCTCTCTTTCTCCTTCCATCCCCTCTCTCTAAAAATAAATAAATATTTAAAAAAGGAAAATGAAATTGCACCACTTTTTCTTCATTTATTTTGTTAACCTAACACACATTATTGAAAAAGAAAGGAATCCTATCTCTTTTGCTTGCGTAAAACTAATGAATTATATGAATAGGGCTTCCACAGTTCTGTAATAGTAATTGCAGGTATGAATGCACATAGACATGTAATCCCTTTCTATATTTGTTTTTATTTTTTATTTAAACTTTTTATTTTATTGTGCAAGTAAAGTGGTCTGCATTTGCCCCCAACTTTCCCCTTCACCCCAGCCAGATCCACTTCACTTCCTTGATTTCACCCTGCCTTGGATGTGAGCTTGTGTCCTTCATAATTGTTCCTGAAAACCCTTCACCTGTTTCACCCCATCGTTCCCTCCCATCTCCACCCTGTTTACTGTCTACTTCTTCTAATTTCAATGTCTCTGGTTATATTTTGTTTGCTTGTTTGTTTTCTTGGTTAGGTCCCACTTTGAGGTGAGATCATATGCTATTTGTCTTAAAATATGTTTTTAAAAATTTTAATATTGTCACTTTTTTGTTTGGTTGGGATAGTTGTAGAAAATAATGCCCATCGAAGGGGTTTTGTTGAATTCTTCCAGTAAGATGGTGAAGAATGTTTTCAGGATAGGGCAAGAAGTGTGAGAGGAGAAAACAAAGTTAAGTGCAGGATACTAGACCAAGTTAAAAAATATAGAGTCTTTGGAGAGAAGGAAAATAATCTCTTCCTTGAAAAACCTGGGGATGGTGGATGCTCTAGGTACCACTTCCTTTACCCACAAAGATTTTAAAATTCTGTTTTTGATTACTTCTCAGCAGACTATGCTAGAGCAGAAATAACCTAGTGTTCCCAGTGACTGGAGTGAGACTGAAGAACTAACAACTGCCAAGATTTCTATTCTTGCTGAGTGACATCAGAGAAAGTTGCCCGCACACTGAGTACACAGGGAGGTCACTGTTATATCAGTATGAAAAGTTAAATCATCCTGGGTGGTATTGGAAATCAGGTTGTAGAGAACATCTGGAAACATGGGGTATAAGTTTGTTCCAAGAAAGTATATAGTAATTACTTCTTGCTTGCAAACTTGGGGTGAATTTCATTTTCTCTTTTGTATATTTTCATATTGCCTAAATTCCTGTATGAATGAATAGTATTTTCATAATTTGAAAAATATCTCATTTTATTTAGAATTTGCATGGACATTATTAAAAAAATGATCCTACAAAAGAAAAAAAGCTCCCCTTGATGACATCCAGGAATCCATAATGAAATGTGCTCTCATTAGGAATGGACTTTGGCTGGATTTCAAGTCATCATGAGTTTGCTCTTTGTCATTTTGGAATTGGCATTGGCAAACTCTAACCTCGGGGTCTATGGGTTCTTGGAACAGAAATAAATGCTTTTTTTTCAGTTATTTTCATACTCCTGCTTCCATCCCAGGTCTGAAAAGGGCAAAATCAACCAGCTGTATGCATGTAAACTCGTGTTTTTTTTTTTC